>NC_089818.1:11208200-11423200 GCF_029633855.1 Hoplias malabaricus
TTATGGTGAAATGTTCGGCAGAAAATTGAAAAAGAAAAAAAATCATTTCAATGGGTTCCTATGGGAGCGTACCCACCCTCCGAACAAATGCTTATAGCTCGGAAAGTTTTCCTCACATCACTTAACCGTATATACCGTTGCGACAAGGAGAGTCTGGGGATCGATATGGTATAAAAAATTTGCAGATTAAGTGAGAATTGAGCATGTTATGACGAGTTAAAAACGGGAGAAAATTTTAGAAACCGCACTCTGAGCTGCTCCAAAAATACATTGAACCCTATGGGAGCCGAAACCCTCCCTAGTGCCGAACAAAAATTCATAACTCAAAAACCGTATTGTCAATAATGTTCAAATTTAGAGGTCTTAGAAAGGACAAGTTTCTCTACCATTTAAAATTTAAATGAAGTTTCTAGGTGAAAGTATGAGGAAGTTATGGCGATTTGTTCGGCTGAAAAGTGAAAAAACGGCTTTTTGCCACTGAAACTACAGTGTATGATGTCACCCACTCTAAGAGCCTCCCATTGAAATGAATGGAGGGATTTTGAAGGAGTGATAGAAAGGGAAGGATGAGTGCAAAAATTCCGAAAACGGAAGTGATGGGAGCCGGTACGCCCGGGTCCGACCGTCTGAAATCCCGTGTCCGTAGCTTGAAAAATGACCGAGTTAGAGCACTTTGAAAATTAATTCCATAGAAATGACTGGGGAAAAACGGAGCGATAAACGAGTGTAGCGGACGAACGAGTGCAGGTATCGGAAAGCTGTATACAAGCCCACATCGTCGCTATAGGACGCACGATTTCCAGGTGGAACGGAGTCGATAGCTCGAAAGCTGCGGGACTAGTTAGGCGGACAAGGAAACGCGGAATAATAAAAATAATAATAATAAAAATAATAATAATATGACTTACGGATAACAATATATTGCGCGCTGCTGAAGCAGCTTGCGCAACATAACTAGAGGTCTGCATTTCCAGGAGGAAACGCGAGATGTTGCGCCGCCTAAACCCCCGCCCCCCGATCCGCGTCTTTCCCGCTTAAAGCGAGGTCCTCGATACGGTAAACCCACGTGGGTCACTAGGCGACGCTTATGGTGAAGGAGTTTACTGCTAAGCTGTTGGTAGTGGGATGTTAAGAGAGCAGTCTCCCACAGCAGTTTACATTGGACTCTATGGAGCTCTGTAGGTCGTGAATGGAAAACGGGGTCAAAGGTCATGAAGCGGGTGGGCTATCGGCCTATAATTTCAGGTGGTGGGACCGTGGACCCTCGGGTCTGACCGTTTGAATTCTGGTGTCTGTAGCTCGAAAAATGACCGTGTGACAGCAATTTGAATGTTTGACAAAAGTTTATGGACATTTTTCCATTCATTCCTATGAGAGAAAAGATGAAACTTCAAATGCTTACTGTGCGAAAACTATGCAACTTTTCCAAAAGCTGTATACAAGCCCGCATCCCACAGGGAAGCTCTACGAATGAAACTTTGAACGGAGTCGATATCTCGAAAACTGTGGGCGGAGTTAACCGGACAAGAACAAACGATCCTCAGAATGAAGGGCAGCAAACGTAACACTAGAGGTCTGCATTTCCAGGAGGAAACGCGAGATGTTGCGCCGCCTAAACCCCCGCCCCCCGATCCGCGTCTTTCCCGCTTAAAGCGAGGTCCTCGATACGGTAAACCCGCGTGGGTCACTAGGCAACGCTTATGGTGAAGGAGTTTACTGCTAAGCTGTCGGTAGTGGGATGTTAAGAGAGCACTCTCCCACAGCAGTTTACATTGGACTCTATGGAGCTCTGTAGGCCGTGAATGGAAAACGGGGTCAAAGGTCATGAAGCGGGTGGGCTATCGGCCCATAATTTTACGTGGTGGGACCGTGGACCCTCGGGTCTGCCCGTTTGAATTCTGGTGTCTCTAGCTCGAAAACTGACCGTGTGACAGCAGTTTGAAAGTTTGACAAAAGTTTATGGACATTTTTCCATTCATTCCTATGGGAGAAAAGATGAAATTTCAAATGCTTACTGTGCGAAAACTATGTAACTTTTCCAAAAGCTGTATACAAGCCCGCATCCCACAGGGCAGCTCTACGAAACAAACTTTGAACGGAGTCGATATCTCGAAAACTGTGGGCGGAGTTAACCGGACAAGAATGAACGATCCTCAGAATTAAGGGCAGCAAACGTAACACTAGAGGTCTGCATTTCCAGGAGGAAACGCGAGATGTTGCGCCGCCTAAACCCCCGTCCCCCGATCCGCGTCTTTCCTGCTTAAAGCGAGGTCCTCGATACGGTAAACCCGCGTGGGTCACTAGGCGACGCTTATGGTGAAGGAGTTTATTGCTAAGCTGTCGGTAGTGGGATGTTAAGAGAGCACTCTCCCACAGCAGTTTACATTGGACTCTATGGAGCTGTGTAGGCCGTGAATGGAAAACGGGGTCAGAGGTCATGAAGCGGGTGGGCTATCGGCCAATAATTGTACGTGGTGGGACCGTGGACCCTCGGGTCTGCCCGTTTGAGTTCTGGTGTCTCTAGCTCGAAAACTGACCGTGTGACAGCAGTTTGAAAGATTGACAAAAGTTTATGGACATTTTTCCATTCATTCCTATGGGAGTAAAGATGAAACTTCAAATGGTTACTGTGCGAAAACTATGCAACTTTTCCAAAAGCTGTATACAAGCCCGCATCTCACAGGGAAGCTCTACGAGACAAACTTTGAACGGAGTCGATATCTCGAAAACTGTGGGCGGAGTTAACCGGACAAGAACGAACGATCCTCAGAATGAAGGGCAGCAAACGTAACACTAGAGGTCTGCATTTCCAGGAGGAAACGCGAGATGTTGCGCCGCCTAAACCCCTGCCCCCCGATCCGCGTCTTTCCCGCTTAAAGCGAGGTCCTCGATACGGTAAACCCGCGTGGGTCACTAGGCGACGCCTATGGTGAAGGAGTTTACTGCTAAGCTGTTGGTAGTGGGATGTTAAGAGAGCACTCTCCCACAGCAGTTTACATTGGACTCTATGGAGCTGTGTAGGCCGTGAATGGAAAATGGGGTCAAAGGTCATGAAGCGGGCGGGGTATCGGCCTATAATTTCACGTGGTGGGACCGTGGACTCTCGGGTCTGACGGTTTCAGTTCTGGTGTCTCTAGCTCGAAAACTGAGCGTGTGACAGCAGTTTGAAAGTTTGACAAAAGTTTATGGACATTTTTCCATTCATTCCTATGGGAGAAAACACGAAACTTCAAATGCTTACTGTGCGAAAACTATGTAACTTTTCCAAAAGCTGTATACAAGCCCGCATCCCACAGGGAAGCTGTACGAAACAAACTTTGAACGGAGTCGATATCTCGAAAACTGTGGGCGGAGTTAACCGGACAAGAATGAACGATCCTCAGAATGAAGGGCAGCAAACGTAACACACGAGATGTTGCGCCGCCTAAACCCCCGTCCCCCGATCCGCGTCTTTCCCGCTTAAAGCGAGGTCCTCGATACGGTAAACCCGCGTGGGTCACTAGGCGACGCTTATGGTGAAGGAGTTTACTGCTAAGCTGTCGGTAGTGGGATGTTAAGAGAGCACTCTCCCACAGCAGTTTACATTGGACTCTATGGAGCTCTGTAGGCCGTGAAAGGAAAACGGGGTCAAATGTCATGAAGCGGGTGGGTTATCGGCCCATAATTTTACGTGGTGGGACCGTAGACCCTCGGGTCTGCCCGTTTGAGTTCTGGTGTCTCTAGCTCGAAAACTGACCGTGTGACAGCAGTTTGAATGTTTGACAAAAGTTTATGGACATTTTTCCATTCATTCCTATGTGAGAAAAGATGAAACTTCAAATGCTTCCTGTGCGAAAACTATGTAACTTTTCTAAAAGCTGTATACAAGCCCGCATCCCACAGGGAAGCTCTACGAAACAAACTTTGAACGGAGTCGATATCTCGAAAACTGTGGGCGGAGTTAACCGGACAAGAACAAACGATCCTCAGAATGAAGGGCAGCAAACGTAACACTAGAGGTCTGCATTTCCAGGAGGAAACGCGAGATGTTGCGCCGCCTAAACCCCCGTCCCCCGATCCGCGTCTTTCCCGCTTAAAGCGAGGTCCTCGATACGGTAAACCCGCGTGGGTCACTAGGCGACGCTTATGGTGAAGGAGTTTACTGCTAAGCTGTCGGTAGTGGGATGTTAAGAGAGCACTCTCCCACAGCAGTTTACATTGGACTCTATGGAGCTGTGTAGGCCGTGAATGGAAAACGATACATTTTGAATTCCACCTTTAAAAACAATTCCACCTTAAGAAACCCAGAATTGTATTGAAATGTCCACATCACAGGCCAAAAGCAAAAAAAGATGGCCAATACATTTTAAATACCACCTTAATAAAAATTCCACCTTAAGAAACCCACAGTTGTATTGACACGTCCACCTTTAAAAATGACCACTTTAAATAAAGCTTAAAATGTCGAAAAGACAGCCAGTATACCATTCTCTACCATTTAAAATTTAAATGAACTTTCTAGGTGAAAGTATGAGGAAGTTATGGCAATTTGTTTGTAAAACAGCAGTTTACATTGGACTCTATGGAGCTCTGTAGGCCGTGAATGGAAAACGGGGTGAAAGGTCATGAAGCGGGTGGGCTATCGGCCCATAATTTTACGTGGTGGGACCGTGGACCCTCGGGTCTGCCCGTTTGAGTTCTGGTGTCTCTAGCTCGAAAACTGACCGTGTGACAGCAGTTTGAAAGTTTGACAAAAGTTTATGGACATTTTTCCATTCATTCCTATGAGAGAAAAGATGAAATTTCAAATGCTTACTGTGCGAAAACTATGCAACTTTTCCAAAAGCTGTATACAAGCCCGCATCCCACAGGGAAGCTCTACGAATGAAACTTTGAACGGAGTCGATATCTCGAAAACTGTGGGCGGAGTTAACCGGACAAGAACAAACGATCCTCAGAATGAAGGGCAGCAAACGTAACACTAGAGGTCTGCATTTCCAGGAGGAAACGCGAGATGTTGCGCCGCCTAAACCCCCGTCCCCCGATCCGCGTCTTTCCCGCTTAAAGCGAGGTCCTCGATACGGTAAACCCGCGTGGGTCACTAGGCGACGCTTATGGTGAAGGAGTTTACTGCTAAGCTGTTGGTAGTGGGATGTTAAGAGAGCACTCTCCCACAGCAGTTTACATTGGACTCTATGGAGCTCAGTAGGGCGTGAATAGAAAACGATAAATTTTGAATTCCACCTTTAAAAACAATTCCACCTTAAGAAACCCAGAATTGTATTGAAATGTCCACATCACAGGCCAAAAGCAAAAAAAGATGGCCAATACATTTTAAATACCACCTTAATAAAAATTCCACCTTAAGAAACCCACAGTTGTATTGACACGTCCACCTTTAAAAATGACCACTTTAAATAAAGCTTAAAATGTCGAAAAGACAGCCAGTATATTGTGAATGAGGTATTCTTTAAAAATTCCACCTTAAGAAACCCTGGATAATTAAGACGTCCCCCTTAAAAATGACCTTTAAAGTGTTACAGACTGCCTGTGTATTTCTGTGGCCCTCACAGCTCTTCCCCTCAGTCTCTGCCTCTGCCCCTCCCCCTCCCCCCTCTGTCTCTCTCACACGCATGCTCACAGAATACAACTGACAGACTCATGATTCAATGAATTTCGACCGGGGAGCACCCTCCAAAAAATCACCCGTAGCTCGAAAACTTTTCCCAACCAAAATTGAACGAAGCATACCGTAGCGACAAGGAGAGTCTTGTGCTCGAGATGGTGTAAAAATTTTTGCACTTTGAGCGAGATTTGATGGTGTAATTACGAGTTAAAAACAGGCAAAGTTTTGAAAATCTGCGTGCCGACCCGCTCTTAAAATACATTGAGCTCTATGGGAGGAAAACCCTCCCAAGTGTCAAACAAAAATTCATAACTCAAGAACGGTATTCTCAAACGGTCTGAAACTTACAAGTTTGAGAAAGGGGAAATTTCTCTACCATTTAAAATTTAAATGAAGTCTGTAGGTGAAAGTATAAGGAAGTTATGGTGAAATGTTCGGCAGAAAATTGAAAAAGAAAAAAAATAATTTCAATGGGTTCCTATGGGAGCGTACCCACCCTCCGAACAAATGCTTATAGCTCGGAAAGTTTTCCTCACATCACTTAACCGTATATACCGTTGCGACAAGGAGAGTCTGGGGATCGATATGGTATAAAAAATTTGCAGATTAAGTGAGAATTGAGCATGTTATGACGAGTTAAAAACAGGAGAAAATTTTAGAAACCGCACTCTGAGCTGCTCCAAAAATACATTGAACCCTATGGGAGCCGAAACCGTCCCTAGTGCCGAACAAAAATTCATAACTCAAAAACCGTATTTTCAATAATGTTCAAATTTAGAGGTCTCAGAAAGGACAAGTTTCTCTACCATTTAAAATTTAAATGAAGTTTCTAGGTGAAACTATGAGGAAGTTATGGCGATTTGTTCGGCTGAAAAGTGAAAAAACGGCTTTTTGCCACTGAAACTACAGTGGATGACATCACCCCCACTCTAAGAGCCTCCCATTGAAATGAATGGAGGGATTTTGAAGGAGGAAAAGAAAGGGAAGGATGAGTGCAAAAATTCCGAAAACGGAAGTGATGGGAGCCGGTACGCCCGGGTCCGACCGTCTGAAATCCCGTGTCCGTAGCTTGAAAAATGACCGAGTTAGAGCACTTTGAAAATTAATTCCATAGAAATGACTGGGGAAAAACAGAGCGAAAAACGAGTGTAGCGGACGAACGAGTGCGGGTATCGGAAAGCTGTATACAAGCCCACATCGTCGCTATAGGACGCACGATTTCCAGGTGGAACGGAGTCGATAGCTCGAAAGCTGCGGGACTAGTTAAGCGGACAAGGAAACGCGGAATAATAAAAATAATAATAAAAATAATAATAATATGACTTACGGATAACAATATATTGCGCCGCTGCTTAAAGCAGCAGGCGCAACATAACTAGAGGTCTGCATTTCCAGGAGGAAACGCGAGATGTTGCGCCGCCTAAACCCCCGTCCCCCGATCCGCGTCTTTCCCGCTTAAAGCGAGGTCCTCGATACGGTAAACCCGCGTGGGTCACTAGGCGACGCTTATGGTGAAGGAGTTTACTGCTAAGCTGTCGGTAGTGGGATGTTAAGAGAGCACTCTCCCACAGCAGTTTACATTGGACTCTATGGAGCTGTGTAGGCCGTGAATGGAAAACGATACATTTTGAATTCCACCTTTAAAAACAATTCCACCTTAAGAAACCCAGAATTGTATTGAAATGTCCACATCACAGGCCAAAAGCAAAAAAAGATGGCCAATACATTTTAAATACCACCTTAATAAAAATTCCACCTTAAGAAACCCACAGTTGTATTGACACGTCCACCTTTAAAAATGACCACTTTAAATAAAGCTTAAAATGTCGAAAAGACAGCCAGTATACCATTCTCTACCATTTAAAATTTAAATGAACTTTCTAGGTGAAAGTATGAGGAAGTTATGGCAATTTGTTTGTAAAACAGCAGTTTACATTGGACTCTATGGAGCTCTGTAGGCCGTGAATGGAAAACGGGGTGAAAGGTCATGAAGCGGGTGGGCTATCGGCCCATAATTTTACGTGGTGGGACCGTGGACCCTCGGGTCTGCCCGTTTGAGTTCTGGTGTCTCTAGCTCGAAAACTGACCGTGTGACAGCAGTTTGAAAGTTTGACAAAAGTTTATGGACATTTTTCCATTCATTCCTATGAGAGAAAAGATGAAACTTCAAATGCTTACTGTGCGAAAACTATGCAACTTTTCCAAAAGCTGTATACAAGCCCGCATCCCACAGGGAAGCTCTACGAATGAAACTTTGAACGGAGTCGATATCTTGAAAACTGTGGGCGGAGTTAACCGGACAAGAACAAACGATCCTCAGAATGAAGGGCAGCAAACGTAACACTAGAGGTCTGCATTTCCAGGAGGAAACGCGAGATGTTGCGCCGCCTAAACCCCTGCCCTCCGATCCGCGTCTTTTCCAAAAGCTGTATACAAGCCCGCATCCCACAGGGAAGCTCTACGAATGAAACTTTGAACGGAGTCGATATCTCGAAAACTGTGGGCGGAGTTAACCGGACAAGGAATGAAGATCCTCAGAATGAAGGGCAGCAAACGTAACACTAGAGGTCTGCATTTCCAGGAGGAAACGCGAGATGTTGCGCCGCCTAAACCCCCGTCCCCCGATCCGCGTCTTTCCCGCTTAAAGCGAGGTCCTCGATACGGTAAACCCGCGTGGGTCACTAGGCGACGCTTATGGTGAAGGAGTTTACTGCTAAGCTGTTGGTAGTGGGATGTTAAGAGAGCACTCTCCCACAGCAGTTTACATTGGACTCTATGGAGCTCAGTAGGGCGTGAATAGAAAACGATAAATTTTGAATTCCACCTTTAAAAACAATTCCACCTTAAGAAACCCAGAATTGTATTGAAATGTCCACATCACAGGCCAAAAGCAAAAAAAGATGGCCAATACATTTTAAATACCACCTTAATAAAAATTCCACCTTAAGAAACCCACAGTTGTATTGACACGTCCACCTTTAAAAATGACCACTTTAAATAAAGCTTAAAATGTCGAAAAGACAGCCAGTATATTGTGAATGAGGTATTCTTTAAAAATTCCACCTTAAGAAACCCTGGATAATTAAGACGTCCCCCTTAAAAATGACCTTTAAAGTGTTACAGACTGCCTGTGTATTTCTGTGGCCCTCACAGCTCTTCCCCTCAGTCTCTGCCTCTGCCCCTCCCCCTCCCCCCTCTGTCTCTCTCACACGCATGCTCACAGAATACAACTGACAGACTCATGATTCAATGAATTTCGACCGGGGAGCACCCTCCAAAAAATCACCCGTAGCTCGAAAACTTTTCCCAACCAAAATTGAACGAAGCATACCGTAGCGACAAGGAGAGTCTTGTGCTCGAGATGGTGGAAAAATTTTTGCACTTTGAGCGAGATTTGATGGTGTAATTACGAGTTAAAAACAGGCAAAGTTTTGAAAATCTGCGTGCCGACCCGCTCTTAAAATACATTGAGCTCTATGGGAGGAAAACCCTCCCAAGTGTCAAACAAAAATTCATAACTCAAGAACGGTATTCTCAAACGGTCTGAAACTTACAAGTTTGAGAAAGGGGAAATTTCTCTACCATTTAAAATTTAAATGAAGTCTGTAGGTGAAAGTATAAGGAAGTTATGGTGAAATGTTCGGCAGAAAATTGAAAAAGAAAAAAAATAATTTCAATGGGTTCCTATGGGAGCGTACCCACCCTCCGAACAAATGCTTATAGCTCGGAAAGTTTTCCTCACATCACTTAACCGTATATACCGTTGCGACAAGGAGAGTCTGGGGATCGATATGGTATAAAAAATTTGCAGATTAAGTGAGAATTGAGCATGTTATGACGAGTTAAAAACAGGAGAAAATTTTAGAAACCGCACTCTGAGCTGCTCCAAAAATACATTGAACCCTATGGGAGCCGAAACCGTCCCTAGTGCCGAACAAAAATTCATAACTCAAAAACCGTATTTTCAATAATGTTCAAATTTAGAGGTCTCAGAAAGGACAAGTTTCTCTACCATTTAAAATTTAAATGAAGTTTCTAGGTGAAACTATGAGGAAGTTATGGCGATTTGTTCGGCTGAAAAGTGAAAAAACGGCTTTTTGCCACTGAAACTACAGTGGATGACATCACCCCCACTCTAAGAGCCTCCCATTGAAATGAATGGAGGGATTTTGAAGGAGGAAAAGAAAGGGAAGGATGAGTGCAAAAATTCCGAAAACGGAAGTGATGGGAGCCGGTACGCCCGGGTCCGACCGTCTGAAATCCCGTGTCCGTAGCTTGAAAAATGACCGAGTTAGAGCACTTTGAAAATTAATTCCATAGAAATGACTGGGGAAAAACAGAGCGAAAAACGAGTGTAGCGGACGAACGAGTGCGGGTATCGGAAAGCTGTATACAAGCCCACATCGTCGCTATAGGACGCACGATTTCCAGGTGGAACGGAGTCGATAGCTCGAAAGCTGCGGGACTAGTTAAGCGGACAAGGAAACGCGGAATAATAAAAATAATAATAAAAATAATAATAATATGACTTACGGATAACAATATATTGCGCCGCTGCTTAAAGCAGCAGGCGCAACATAACTAGAGGTCTGCATTTCCAGGAGGAAACGCGAGATGTTGCGCCGCCTAAACCCCCGCCCCCCGATCCGCGTCTTTCCCGCTTAAAGCGAGGCCCTCGATACGGTAAACCAGCGTGGGTCACTAGGCGACGCTTATGGTGAAGGAGTTTACTGCTAAGCTGTCGGTAGTGGGATGTTAAGAGAGCACTCTCCCACAGCAGTTTACATTGGACTCTATGGAGCTCTGTAGGCCGTGAAAGGAAAACGGGGTCAAAGGTCATGAAGCGGGTGGGCTATCGGCCCATAAATTCACGTGGTGGGACCGTGGACTCTCGGGTGTGCCCGTTTGAATTCTGGTGTCTCTAGCTCGAAAACTGACTGTGTGACAGCAGTTTTAAAGTTTGACAAAAGTTTATGGACATTTTCCCATTCATTCCTATGGGAGAAAAGATGAAACTTCAAAGGCTTACTGTGCGAAAACTATGCAACTTTTCCAAAAGCTGTATACAAGCCCGCATCCCACAGGGAAGCTCTACGAAACAAACTTTGAACGGAGTCGATATCTCGAAAACTGTGGGCGGAGTTAACCGGACAAGAACGAACGATCCTCAGAATGAAGGGCAGCAAACGTAACACTAGAGGTCTGCATTTCCAGGAGGAAACGCGAGATGTTGCGCCGCCTAAACCCCCGTCCCCCGATCCGCGTCTTTCCCGCTTAAAGCGAGGTCCTCGGTACGGTAAACCCGCGTGGGTCACTAGGCGACGCTTATGGTGAAGGAGTTTACTGCTAAGCTGTCGGTAGTGGGATGTTAAGAGAGCACTCTCCCACAGCAGTTTACATTGGACTCTATGGAGCTGTGTAGGCCGTGAATGGAAAACGGGGTCAAAGGTCATGAAGCGGGTGGGCTATCGGCCTATAATTTCAGGTGGTGGGACCGTGGACTCTCGGGTCTGACCGTTTGAGTTCTGGTGTGTCTAGCTCGAAAACTGACCGTGTGACAGCAGTTTTAAAGTTTGACAAAAGTTTATGGACATTTTTCCATTCATTCCTATGGGAGTAAAGATGAAACTTCAAATGCTTACTGTGCGAAAACTATGTAACTTTTCCAAAAGCTGTATACAAGCCCGCATCCCACAGGGAAGCTCTACGAATGAAACTTTGAACGGAGTCGATATCTCGAAAACTGTGGGCGGAGTTAACCGGACAAGGAATGAAGATCCTCAGAATGAAGGGCAGCAAACGTAACACTAGAGGTCTGCATTTCCAGGAGGAAACGCGAGATGTTGCGCCGCCGAAACCCCTGCCCCCCGATCCGCGTCTTTCCCGCTTAAAGCGAGGTCCTCGATACGGTAAACCCGCGTGGGTCACTAGGCGACGCTTATGGTGAAGGAGTTTACTGCTAAGCCGTCGGTAGTGGGATGTTAAGAGAGCACTCTCCCACAGCAGTTTACATTGGACTCTATGGAGCTCTGTAGGCCGTGAATGGAAAACGGGGTCAAAGGTCATGAAGCGGGTGGGCTATCGGCCCATAATTTTACGTGGTGGGACCGTGGACCCTCGGGTCTGCCCGTTTGAGTTCTGGTGTCTCTAGCTCGAAAACTGAGCATGTGACAGCAGTTTGAAAGTTTGACAAAAGTTTATGGACATTTTTCCATTCATTCCTATGGGAGAAAAGATGAAACTTCAAATGCTTACTGTGCAAAAACTATGCAACTTTTCCAAAAGCTGTATACAAGCCCGCATCCCACAGGGAAGCTCTACGAAACAAACTTTGAACGGAGTCGATATCTCGAAAACTGTGGGCGGAGTTAACCGGACAAAAATGAACGATCCTCAGAATGAAGGGCAGCAAACGTAACACTAGAGGTCTGCATTTCCAGGAGGAAACGCGAGATGTTGCGCCGCCTAAACCCCTGCCCCCCGATCCGCGTCTTTCCCGCTTAAAGCGAGGTCCTCGATACGGTAAACCCGCGTGGGTCACTAGGCGACGCTTATGGTGAAGGAGTTTACTGCTAAGCTGTCGGTAGTGGGATGTTAAGAGAGCACTGTCCCACAGCAGTTTACATTGGACTCTATGGAGCTGTGTAGGCCGTGAATGGAAAACGGGGTCAAAGGTCATGAAGCGGGTGGGCTATCGGCCTATAATTTTACGTGGTGGGACCTTGGACCCTCGGGTCTGCCCGTTTGAATTCTGGTGTCTCTAGCTCGAAAACTGAGCGTGTGACAGCAGTTTGAAAGTTTGACAAAAGTTTATGGACATATATCCATTCATTCCTATGGGACAAAAGATGAAACTTCAAATGCTTACTGTGCTAAAACTATGCAACTTTTCCAAAAGCTGTATACAAGCCCGCATCCCACAGGGAAGCTCTACGAATGAAACTTTGAACGGAGTCGATATCTCGAAAACTGTGGGCGGAGTTAACCGGACAAGAACGAACGATCCTCAGAATGAAGGGCAGCAAACGTAACACTAGAGGTCTGCATTTCCAGGAGGAAACGCGAGATGTTGCGCCGCCGAAACACCCGTCCCCCGATCCGCGTCTTTCCCGCTTAAAGCGAGGTCCTCGGTACGGAAACCCTCGTGCGTCACTAGGCGACGCCTATGGTGAAGGAGTTTACTGCTAAGCTGTCGGTAGTGGGATGTTAAGAGAGCACTCTCCCACAGCAGTTTACATTGGACTCTATGGAGCTCAGTAGGCCGTGAAAGGAAAACGGGGTCAAAGGTCATGAAGCGGGCGGGCTATCGGCCCGTAATTTCACGTGGCGGGACCGTGGACTGTCGGGTGTGCCCGTTTGAATTCTGGTGTCTGTAGCTCGAAAGCTGACCGTGTGACAGCAGTTTGAAAGTTTGACAAAAGTTTATGGACATTTTTCCATTCATTCCTATGGGAGTAAAGATGAAACTTCAAATGCTTCCTGTGCGAAAACTATGCAACTTTTCCAAAAGCTGTATACAAGCCCGCATCCCACAGGGAAGCTCTACGAAACAAACTTTGAACGGAGTCGATATCTCGAAAACTGTGGGCGGAGTTAACCGGACAAGAATGAACGATCCTCAGAATGAAGGGCAGCAAACGTAACACTAGAGGTCTGCATTTCCAGGAGGAAACGCGAGATGTTGCGCCGCCGAAACCCCCGTCCCCCGATCCGCGTCTTTCCCGCTTAAAGCGAGGTCCTCGATACGGTAAACCCGCGTGGGTCACTAGGCGACGCTTATGGTGAAGGAGTTTACTGCTAAGCTGTTGGTAGTGGGATGTTAATAGAGCACTGTCCCACAGCAGTTTACATTGGACTCTATGGAGCTCAGTAGGCCGTGAAAGGAAAACGGGGTCAAAGGTCATGAAGCGGGCGGGCTATCGGCCCGTAATTTCACGTGGCGGGACCGTGGACTGTCGGGTGTGCCCGTTTGAATTCTGGTGTCTGTAGCTCGAAAACTGACCGTGTGACAGCAGTTTGAAAGTTTGACAAAAGTTTATGGACATTTTTCCATTCATTCCTATGGGAGTAAAGATGAAACTTCAAATGCTTCCTGTGCGAAAACTATGCAACTTTTCCAAAAGCTGTATACAAGCCCGCATCCCACAGGGAAGCTCTACGAAACAAACTTTGAACGGAGTCGATATCTCGAAAACTGTGGGCGGAGTTAACCGGACAAGAATGAACGATCCTCAGAATGAAGGGCAGCAAACGTAACACTAGAGGTCTGCATTTCCAGGAGGAAACGCGAGATGTTGCGCCGCCTAAACCCCCGCCCCCCGATCCGCGTCTTTACCGCTTAAAGCGAGGCCCTCGATACGGTAAACCCGCGTGGGTCACTAGGCGACGCTTATGGTGAAGGAGTTTACTGCTAAGCTGTCGGTAGTGGGATGTTAAGAGAGCACTCTCCCACAGCAGTTTACATTGGACGCTATGGAGCTCTGTAGGCCGTGAATAGAAAACGATACATTTTGAATTCCACCTTTAAAAACAATTCCACCTTAAGAAACCCAGAATTGTATTGAAATGTCCACATCACAGGCCAAAAGAGTCTTAAAAGCAAAAAAAGATGGCCAATACATTTTAAATACCACCTTAATAAAAATTCCACCTTAAGAAACACACAGTTGTATTAACACGTCCACCTTTAAAAATGACCACTTGAAATAAAGCTTAAAATGTCGAAAAGACAGCCAGTATATTGTGAATGAGGTATTCTTTAAAAATTCCACCTTAAGAAACCCTGGATAATTAAGACGTCCCCCTTAAAAATGACCTTTAAAGTGTTACAGACTGCCTGTGTATTTCTGTGGCCCTCACACCTCTCCCGGTCAGTGTCTGCCTCTGCCCCTCCCCCTCCCCCCTCTCTGTCTCTCACACGCACGCTCACAGAATACAACTGACAGACTCAGGATTCAATGAATTTCGACCGGGGGGACCCTTCAAAAAATGACCCGTAGCTCGAAAACTTTTCCCAACCAAAATTGAACGAAGCATACCGTAGCGACAAGGAGAGTCTGGCGCTCGAGATGGTGTAAAAATTTTTTCAGTTTGAGCGAGAATTGATGGTGTAAAAATGAGTTAAAAAAGGGCAAATTTGAGAAAATTTGGCTTTCTGAAAATACATTGAACTCTATGGGAGCCGAAACGTCCTACTGCCAAACAAATCTTCATAACTCCAGAACCGTATCTTCAAATGATTTCAAATCTACATATTTTAGAAAGGGGAAGTTTCTCTACCATTTGAAAGTAAAATGAAGTCTGTAGGTGAAAGTATAAGGAAGTTATGGCAAAATGTTCGGCTAAAAGTTGAATATCGAAAAAGGACAGGCATATTCATTTCAATGTATTCCTATGGGAGCGTACCCACCCTCCGAACAAATGCTTATAGCTCAGAAATGTTATCCCAAATGGCTAAACTGCATATACCGTTGCGACAAGGAGAGTCTAAGGAAGAAGCTGGTATAAAAAATTAGCAGTTTGAGCGAGAATTGACCGTGTTATGACGAGTTAAAAACAGGAGAAAAATTTAGAAACCGCACTCTGAGCCGCTCCAAAAATACATTGAACTCTATGGGAGCCAAAACCCTCCCTAGTGCCGAACAAAAATTCATAACTCAAAAACCGTATTATCGATTACGTTCAAATTTACAGATGCTAGAAAGGACAAGTTTCTCTATCATTTAAAATTTAAATGAAGTTTTTAGGTGAAAGTATGAGAACGTTATGGTGAATTGTTCGGCTGAAAAGTGAAAAAATGGTTTTGGCCAGTGAACCCAGAGTGTCTATGATGTCACCCACTCTAAATGTCTTCCATACAAGTGAATGGAGGGATATTCAAGGAGGAATAGAAAGAGAGGGATGAGTGCGAGAGGTCCGAAAACGGAAGTGACGGGTCACGGTGCGCCCGGGTCCGACCGTCTGAAATCTCGTGTCCGTAGCTTGAAAATTGACCGAGTTAGAGCAGTTCGAAAATTAATTCCATAGAAATGACTGGGGAAAAACGGAGCGATAAACGAGTGTAGCGGACGAACGAGTGCGGGTATCGGAAAGCTGTATACAAGCCCACATCGTCGCTATAGGACGCACGATTTCCAGGTGGAACGGAGTCGATAGCTCGAAAGCTGCGGGACTAGTTAGGCGGACAAGGAAACGCGGAATAATAAGAATAATAATAATAATAATAATATGACTTACGGATAACAATATATCGCGCCGCTGCTTACA
Organism: Hoplias malabaricus; assembly: GCF_029633855.1. Lineage (NCBI taxonomy): Eukaryota > Metazoa > Chordata > Actinopteri > Characiformes > Erythrinidae > Hoplias > Hoplias malabaricus. The sequence continues at coordinate 11,224,072 of NC_089818.1, forward strand.
GCAGCAGGCGCAACATAACTAGAGGTCTGCATTTCCAGGAGGAAACGCGAGATGTTGCGCCGCCTAAACCCCCGCCCCCTGATCCGCGTCTTTCTCGCTTAAAGCGAGGTCCTCGGTACGGTAAACCAGCGTGGGTCACTAGGCGACGCTTATGGTGAAGGAGTTTACTGCTAAGCTGTCGGTAGTGGGATGTTAAGAGAGCACTCTCCCACAGCAGTTTACATTGGACTCTATGGAGCTGTGTAGGCCGTGAATGGAAAACGGGGTCAAAGGTCATGAAGCGGGTGGGCTATCGGCCTATAGTTTCACGTGGTGGGACCGTGGACCCTCGGGTCTGCCCGTTTGAGTTCTGGTGTCTCTAGCTCGAAAACTGACCGTGTGACAGCAGTTTAAAAGTTTGACAAAAGTTTATGGACATTTTTCCATTCATTCCTATGGGAGAAAACACGAAACTTCAAATGCTTACTGTGCAAAAACTATGTAACTTTTCCAAAAGCTGTATACAAGCCCGCATCCCACAGGGAAGCTCTACGAAACAAACTTTGAACGGAGTCGATATCTCGAAAACTGTGGGCGGAGTTAACCGGACAAAAATGAACGATCCTCAGAATGAAGGGCAGCAAACGTAACACTAGAGGTCTGCATTTCCAGGAGGAAACGCGAGATGTTGCGCCGCCTAAACCCCTGCCCCCCGATCCGCGTCTTTCCCGCTTAAAGCGAGGTCCTCGATACGGTAAACCCACGTGGGTCACTAGGCGACGCTTATGGTGAAGGGGTTTACTGCTAAGCTGTCGGTAGTGGGATGTTAAGAGAGCACTCTCCCACAGCAGTTTACATTGGACTCTATGGAGCTCTGTAGGCCGTGAATGGAAAACGGGGTCAAAGGTCATGAAGCGGGTGGGCTATCGGCCCATAGTTTCACGTGCTGGGACCGTGGACCCTCGGGTCTGCCCGTTTGAGTTCTGGTGTCTCTAGCTGGAAAACTGACCGTGTGACAGCAGTTTGAAAGTTTGACAAAAGTTTATGGACATTTTTCCATTCATTCCTATGGGAGTAAAGATGAAAGTTCAAATGCTTACTGTGCGAAAACTATGTAACTTTTCCAAAAGCTGTATACAAGCCCGCATCCCACAGGGCAGCTCTACGAAACAAACTTTGAACGGAGTCGATATCTCGAAAACTGTGGGCGGAGTTAACCGGACAAGAAGGAACGATCCTCAGAATTAAGGGCAGCAAACGTAACACTAGAGGTCTGCATTTCCAGGAGGAAACGCGAGATGTTGCGCCGCCTAAACCCCTGCCCCCCGATCCGCGTCTTTCTCGCTTAAAGCGAGGTCCTCGATACGGTAAACCCGCGTGGGTCACTAGGCGACGCTTATGGTGAAGGAGTTTACTGCTAAGCTGTCGGTAGTGGGATGTTAAGAGAGCACTCTCCCACAGCAGTTTACATTGTACTCTATGGAGCTGTGTAGGCCGTGAATGGAAAACGGGGTCAAAGGTCATGAAGCGGGTGGGCTATCGGCCCATAAATTCACGTGGCTGGACCGTGGACCCTCGGGTCTGCCCGTTTGAATTCTGGTGTCTCTAGCTCGAAAACTGACCGTGTGACAGCAGTTTTAAAGTTTGACAAAAGTTTATGGACATTTTTCCATTCATTCCTATGGGAGTAAAGATGAAAGTTCAAAGGCTTCCTGTGCAAAAACTATGTAACTTTTCCAAAAGCTGTATACAAGCCCGCATCCCACAGGGCAGCTCTACGAAACAAACTTTGAACGGAGTCGATATCTCGAAAACTGTGGGCGGAGTTAACCGGACAAGAACGCACGATCCTCAGAATGAAGGGCAGCAAACGTAACACTAGAGGTCTGCATTTCCAGGAGGAAACGCGAGATGTTGCGCCGCCTAAACCCCTGCCCCCCGATCCGCGTCTTTCCCGCTTAAAGCGAGGTCCTCGATACGGTAAACCCGCGTGGGTCACTAGGCGACGCTTATGGTGAAGGAGTTTACTGCTAAGCTGTCGGTAGTGGGATGTTAAGAGAGCACTCTCCCACAGCAGTTTACATTGGACACTATGGAGCTCAGTAGGGTGTGAATAGAAAACGATACATTTTGAATTCCACCTTTAAAAACAATTCCACCTTAAGAAACCCAGAATTGTATTGAAATGTCCACATCACAGGCCAAAAGAGTCTTAAAAGCAAAAAAAGATGGCCAATACATTTTAAATACCACCTTAATAAAAATTCCACCTTAAGAAACACACAGTTGTATTGACACGTCCACCTTTAAAAATGACCACTTGAAATAAACTTAAAATGTCGAAAAGACAGCCAGTATATTGTGAATGAGGTATTCTTTAAAAATTCCACCTTAAGAAACCCTGGATAATTAAGACGTCCCCCTTAAAAATGACCTTTAAAGTGTTACAGACTGCCTGTGTATTTCTGTGGCCCTCACAGCTCTTCCCCGTCAGTGTCTGCCTCTGCCCCTCCCCCTCCCCCCTCTCTCTCTCTCACACGCACGCTCACAGAACACAACTGACAGACTCAGGATTCAATGAATTTCGACCGGGGGGACCCTTCAAAAAAAAAGACCCGTAGCTCGAAAACTTTTCCCAACCAAAATTGAACGAAGCATACCGTAGCGACAAGGAGAGTCTGGCGCTCGAGATGGTGTAAAAATTTTTTCAGTTTGAGCAAGAATTGATGGTGTAAAAATGAGTTAAAAAAGGGCAAATTTGAGAAAATTTGGCTTTCTGAAAATACATTGAACTCTATGGGAGCCGAAACGTCCTACTGCCAAACAAATCTTCATAACTCCAGAACCGTATCTTCAAATCTACATATTTTAGAAAGGGGAAGTTTCTCTACCATTTGAAAGTAAAATGAAGTCTGTAGGTGAAAGTATAAGGAAGTTATGGCAAAATGTTCGGCTAAAAGTTGAATATCGAAAAAGGACAGGCATATTCATTTCAATGTATTCCTATGGGAGCGTACCCACCCTCCGAACAAATGCTTATAGCTCAGAAAAGATATCCCAAATGGCTAAACTGCATATACCGTTGCGACAAGGAGAGTCCAAGGAAGAAGCTGGTATAAAAAATTAGCAGTTTGAGCGAGAATTGACCGTGTTATGACGAGTTAAAAACAGGAGAAAAATTTAGAAACCGCACTCTGAGCCGCTCCAAAAATACATTGAACTCTATGGGAGCCAAAACCCTCCCTAGTGCCGAACAAAAATTCATAACTCAAAAACCGTATTTTCGATTATGTTCAAATTTACAGATGCTAGAAAGGACAAGTTTATCTACCATTTAAAATTTAAATGAAGTTTCTAGGTGAAAGTATGAGGACGTTATGGCGAATTGTTCGGCTGAAAAGTGAAAAAACGGTTTTGGCCAGTGAACCCAGAGTGTCTATGATGTCACCCACTCTAAATGTCTTCCATACAAGTGAATGGAGGGATATTCAAGGAGGAATAGAAAGAGAGGGATGAGTGCGAGAGGTCCGAAAACGGAAGTGACGGGTCACGGTGCGCCCGGGTCCGACCGTCTGAAATCTCGTGTCCGTAGCTTGAAAATTGACCGAGTTAGAGCAGTTCGAAAATTAATTCCATAGAAATGACTGGGGAAAAACGGAGCGATAAACGAGTGTAGCGGACGAACGAGTGCGGGTATCGGAAAGCTGTATACAAGCCCACATCGTCGCTATAGGACGCACGATTTCCAGGTGGAACGGAGTCGATAGCTCGAAAGCTGCGGGACTAGTTAGGCAGACAAGGAAACGCGGAATAATAAGAATAATAATAATAATAATAATATGACTTACGGATAACAATATATCGCGCCGCTGCTTACAGCAGCAGGCGCAACATAACTAGAGGTCTGCATTTCCAGGAGGAAACGCGAGATGTTGCGCCGCCTAAACCCCCGTCCCCCGATCCGCGTCTTTCCCGCTTAAAGCGAGGTCCTCGATACGGTAAACCCGCGTGGGTCACTAGGCGACGCTTATGGTGAAGGAGTTTACTGCTAAGCTGTTGGTAGTGGGATGTTAAGAGAGCACTCTCCCACAGCAGTTTACATTGGACTCTATGGAGCTCAGTAGGGCGTGAATAGAAAACGATAAATTTTGAATTCCACCTTTAAAAACAATTCCACCTTAAGAAACCCAGAATTGTATTGAAATGTCCACATCACAGGCCAAAAGCAAAAAAAGATGGCCAATACATTTTAAATTCCACCTTAAGAAACCCTGGATAATTAAGACGTCCCCCTTAAAAATGACCTTTAAAGTGTTACAGACTGCCTGTGTATTTCTGTGGCCCTCACAGCTCTTCCCCTCAGTCTCTGCCTCTGCCCCTCCCCCTCCCCCCTCTGTCTCTCTCACACGCATGCTCACAGAATACAACTGACAGACTCATGATTCAAAGAATTTCGACCGGGGAGCACCCTCCAAAAAATCACCCGTAGCTCGAAAACTTTTCCCAACCAAAATTGAACGAAGCATACCGTAGCGACAAGGAGAGTCTTGTGCTCGAGATGGTGTAAAAATTTTTGCACTTTGAGCGAGATTTGATGGTGTAATTACGAGTTAAAAACAGGCAAAGTTTTGAAAATCTGCGTGCCGACCCGCTCTTAAAATACATTGAGCTCTATGGGAGGAAAACCCTCCCAAGTGTCAAACAAAAATTCATAACTCAAGAACGGTATTCTCAAACGGTCTGAAACTTACAAGTTTGAGAAAGGGGAAATTTCTCTACCATTTAAAATTTAAATGAAGTCTGTAGGTGAAAGTATAAGGAAGTTATGGTGAAATGTTCGGCAGAAAATTGAAAAAGAAAAAAAATAATTTCAATGGGTTCCTATGGGAGCGTACCCACCCTCCGAACAAATGCTTATAGCTCGGAAAGTTTTCCTCACATCACTTAACCGTATATACCGTTGCGACAAGGAGAGTCTGGGGATCGATATGGTATAAAAAATTTGCAGATTAAGTGAGAATTGAGCATGTTATGACGAGTTAAAAACAGGAGAAAATTTTAGAAACCGCACTCTGAGCTGCTCCAAAAATACATTGAACCCTATGGGAGCCGAAACCGTCCCTAGTGCCGAACAAAAATTCATAACTCAAAAACCGTATTTTCAATAATGTTCAAATTTAGAGGTCTCAGAAAGGACAAGTTTCTCTACCATTTAAAATTTAAATGAAGTTTCTAGGTGAAACTATGAGGAAGTTATGGCGATTTGTTCGGCTGAAAAGTGAAAAAACGGCTTTTTGCCACTGAAACTACAGTGGATGACATCACCCCCACTCTAAGAGCCTCCCATTGAAATGAATGGAGGGATTTTGAAGGAGGAAAAGAAAGGGAAGGATGAGTGCAAAAATTCCGAAAACGGAAGTGATGGGAGCCGGTACGCCCGGGTCCGACCGTCTGAAATCCCGTGTCCGTAGCTTGAAAAATGACCGAGTTAGAGCACTTTGAAAATTAATTCCATAGAAATGACTGGGGAAAAACAGAGCGAAAAACGAGTGTAGCGGACGAACGAGTGCGGGTATCGGAAAGCTGTATACAAGCCCACATCGTCGCTATAGGACGCACGATTTCCAGGTGGAACGGAGTCGATAGCTCGAAAGCTGCGGGACTAGTTAAGCGGACAAGGAAACGCGGAATAATAAAAATAATAATAAAAATAATAATAATATGACTTACGGATAACAATATATTGCGCCGCTGCTTAAAGCAGCAGGCGCAACATAACTAGAGGTCTGCATTTCCAGGAGGAAACGCGAGATGTTGCGCCGCCTAAACCCCTGCCCCCCGATCCGCGTCTTTCCCGCTTAAAGCGAGGTCCTCGATACGGTAGACCCGCGTGGGTCACTAGGCGACGCTTATGGTGAAGGAGTTTACTGCTAAGCTGTCGGTAGTGGGATGTTAAGAGAGCACTCTCCCACACCAGTTTACATTGGACTCTATGGAGCTCTGTAGGCCGTGAATGGAAAACGGGGTCAAAGGTCATGAAGCGGGCGGGGTATCGGCCTATAATTTCACGTGGTGGGACCGTGGACTCTCGGGTCTGCCCGTTTGAGTTCTGGTGTCTCTAGCTCGAAAACTGACCGTGTGACGGCAGTTTGAAAGTTTGACAAAAGTTTATGGACATTTTTCCATTCATTCCTATGGGAGAAAACACGAAACTTCAAATGCTTACTGTGCGAAAACTATGCAACTTTTCCAAAAGCTGTATACAAGCCCGCATCCCACAGGGAAGCTCTACGAAACAAACTTTGAACGGAGTCGATATCTCGAAAACTGTGGGCGGAGTTAACCGGACAAGAACGAACGATCCTCAGAATTAAGGGCAGCAAACGTAACACTAGAGGTCTGCATTTCCAGGAGGAAACGCGAGATGTTGCGCCGCCTAAACCCCCGTCCCCCGATCCGCGTCTTTCCCGCTTAAAGCGAGGTCCTCGATACGGTAAACCCGCGTGGGTCACTAGGCGACGCTTATGGTGAAGGAGTTTACTGCTAAGCTGTCGGTAGTGGGATGTTAATAGAGCACTGTCCCACAGCAGTTTACATTGGACTCTATGGAGCTGTGTAGGCCGTGAATGGAAAACGGGGTCAAAGGTCATGAAGCGGGCGGGGTATCGGCCTATAATTTCACGTGGTGGGACCGTGGACTCTCGGGTCTGCCCGTTTGAGTTCTGGTGTCTCTAGCTCGAAAACTGACCGTGTGACGGCAGTTTGAAAGTTTGACAAAAGTTTATGGACATTTTTCCATTCATTCCTATGGGAGAAAACACGAAACTTCAAATGCTTACTGTGCGAAAACTATGCAACTTTTCCAAAAGCTGTATACAAGCCCGCATCCCACAGGGAAGCTCTACGAAACAAACTTTGAACGGAGTCGATATCTCGAAAACTGTGGGCGGAGTTAACCGGACAAGAACGAACGATCCTCAGAATTAAGGGCAGCAAACGTAACACTAGAGGTCTGCATTTCCAGGAGGAAACGCGAGATGTTGCGCCGCCTAAACCCCCGTCCCCCGATCCGCGTCTTTCCCGCTTAAAGCGAGGTCCTCGATACGGTAAACCCGCGTGGGTCACTAGGCGACGCTTATGGTGAAGGAGTTTACTGCTAAGCTGTCGGTAGTGGGATGTTAATAGAGCACTGTCCCACAGCAGTTTACATTGGACTCTATGGAGCTGTGTAGGCCGTGAATGGAAAACGGGGTCAAAGGTCATGAAGCGGGTGGCCTATCGGCCCATAATTTTACGTGGTGGGACCGTGGACTCTCGGGTCTGACCGTTTGAGTTCTGGTGTCTCTAGCTCGAAAACTGACCGTGTGACAGCAGTTTGAAAGTTTGACAAAAGTTTATGGACATTTTTCCATTCATTCCTATGGGAGATAAGATGAAACTTCAAATGCTTACTGTGCGAAAACTATGTAACTTTTCCAAAAGCTGTATACAAGCCCGCATCACACAGGGCAGCTCTACGAAACAAACTTTGAACGGAGTCGATATCTCGAAAACTGTGGGCGGAGTTAACCGGACAAGAATGAACGATCCTCAGAATGAAGGGCAGCAAACGTAACACTAGAGGTCTGCATTTCCAGGAGGAAACGCGAGATGTTGCGCCGCCTAAACCCCCGTCCCCCGATCCGCGTCTTTCCCGCTTAAAGCGAGGTCCTCGATACGGTAAACCCGCGTGGGTCACTAGGCGACGCTTATGGTGAAGGAGTTTACTGCTAAGCTGTCGGTAGTGGGATGTTAAGAGAGCACTCTCCCACAGCAGTTTACATTGGACTCTATGGAGCTCTGTAGGCCGTGAATGGAAAACGGGGTCAAAGGTCATGAAGCGGGCGGGGTATCGGCCTATAATTTCACGTGGTGGGACCTTGGACTCTCGGGTCTGCCCGTTTGAATTCTGGTGTCTCTAGCTCGAAAACTGACCGTGTGACAGCAGTTTTAAAGTTTGACAAAAGTTTATGGACATTTTTCCATTCATTCCTATGGGAGTAAAGATGAAAGTTCAAAGGCTTCCTGTGCAAAAACTATGTAACTTTTCCAAAAGCTGTATACAAGCCCGCATCCCACAGGGCAGCTCTACGAAACAAACTTTGAACGGAGTCGATATCTCGAAAACTGTGGGCGGAGTTAACCGGACAAGAACGCACGATCCTCAGAATGAAGGGCAGCAAACGTAACACTAGAGGTCTGCATTTCCAGGAGGAAACGCGAGATGTTGCGCCGCCTAAACCCCTGCCCCCCGATCCGCGTCTTTCCCGCTTAAAGCGAGGTCCTCGATACGGTAAACCCGCGTGGGTCACTAGGCGACGCTTATGGTGAAGGAGTTTACTGCTAAGCTGTCGGTAGTGGGATGTTAAGAGAGCACTCTCCCACAGCAGTTTACATTGGACACTATGGAGCTCAGTAGGGTGTGAATAGAAAACGATACATTTTGAATTCCACCTTTAAAAACAATTCCACCTTAAGAAACCCAGAATTGTATTGAAATGTCCACATCACAGGCCAAAAGAGTCTTAAAAGCAAAAAAAGATGGCCAATACATTTTAAATACCACCTTAATAAAAATTCCACCTTAAGAAACACACAGTTGTATTGACACGTCCACCTTTAAAAATGACCACTTGAAATAAACTTAAAATGTCGAAAAGACAGCCAGTATATTGTGAATGAGGTATTCTTTAAAAATTCCACCTTAAGAAACCCTGGATAATTAAGACGTCCCCCTTAAAAATGACCTTTAAAGTGTTACAGACTGCCTGTGTATTTCTGTGGCCCTCACAGCTCTTCCCCGTCAGTGTCTGCCTCTGCCCCTCCCCCTCCCCCCTCTCTCTCTCTCACACGCACGCTCACAGAACACAACTGACAGACTCAGGATTCAATGAATTTCGACCGGGGGGACCCTTCAAAAAAAAAGACCCGTAGCTCGAAAACTTTTCCCAACCAAAATTGAACGAAGCATACCGTAGCGACAAGGAGAGTCTGGCGCTCGAGATGGTGTAAAAATTTTTTCAGTTTGAGCAAGAATTGATGGTGTAAAAATGAGTTAAAAAAGGGCAAATTTGAGAAAATTTGGCTTTCTGAAAATACATTGAACTCTATGGGAGCCGAAACGTCCTACTGCCAAACAAATCTTCATAACTCCAGAACCGTATCTTCAAATCTACATATTTTAGAAAGGGGAAGTTTCTCTACCATTTGAAAGTAAAATGAAGTCTGTAGGTGAAAGTATAAGGAAGTTATGGCAAAATGTTCGGCTAAAAGTTGAATATCGAAAAAGGACAGGCATATTCATTTCAATGTATTCCTATGGGAGCGTACCCACCCTCCGAACAAATGCTTATAGCTCAGAAAAGATATCCCAAATGGCTAAACTGCATATACCGTTGCGACAAGGAGAGTCCAAGGAAGAAGCTGGTATAAAAAATTAGCAGTTTGAGCGAGAATTGACCGTGTTATGACGAGTTAAAAACAGGAGAAAAATTTAGAAACCGCACTCTGAGCCGCTCCAAAAATACATTGAACTCTATGGGAGCCAAAACCCTCCCTAGTGCCGAACAAAAATTCATAACTCAAAAACCGTATTTTCGATTATGTTCAAATTTACAGATGCTAGAAAGGACAAGTTTATCTACCATTTAAAATTTAAATGAAGTTTCTAGGTGAAAGTATGAGGACGTTATGGCGAATTGTTCGGCTGAAAAGTGAAAAAACGGTTTTGGCCAGTGAACCCAGAGTGTCTATGATGTCACCCACTCTAAATGTCTTCCATACAAGTGAATGGAGGGATATTCAAGGAGGAATAGAAAGAGAGGGATGAGTGCGAGAGGTCCGAAAACGGAAGTGACGGGTCACGGTGCGCCCGGGTCCGACCGTCTGAAATCTCGTGTCCGTAGCTTGAAAATTGACCGAGTTAGAGCAGTTCGAAAATTAATTCCATAGAAATGACTGGGGAAAAACGGAGCGATAAACGAGTGTAGCGGACGAACGAGTGCGGGTATCGGAAAGCTGTATACAAGCCCACATCGTCGCTATAGGACGCACGATTTCCAGGTGGAACGGAGTCGATAGCTCGAAAGCTGCGGGACTAGTTAGGCAGACAAGGAAACGCGGAATAATAAGAATAATAATAATAATAATAATATGACTTACGGATAACAATATATCGCGCCGCTGCTTACAGCAGCAGGCGCAACATAACTAGAGGTCTGCATTTCCAGGAGGAAACGCGAGATGTTGCGCCGCCTAAACCCCCGTCCCCCGATCCGCGTCTTTCCCGCTTAAAGCGAGGTCCTCGATACGGTAAACCCGCGTGGGTCACTAGGCGACGCTTATGGTGAAGGAGTTTACTGCTAAGCTGTTGGTAGTGGGATGTTAAGAGAGCACTCTCCCACAGCAGTTTACATTGGACTCTATGGAGCTCAGTAGGGCGTGAATAGAAAACGATAAATTTTGAATTCCACCTTTAAAAACAATTCCACCTTAAGAAACCCAGAATTGTATTGAAATGTCCACATCACAGGCCAAAAGCAAAAAAAGATGGCCAATACATTTTAAATTCCACCTTAAGAAACCCTGGATAATTAAGACGTCCCCCTTAAAAATGACCTTTAAAGTGTTACAGACTGCCTGTGTATTTCTGTGGCCCTCACAGCTCTTCCCCTCAGTCTCTGCCTCTGCCCCTCCCCCTCCCCCCTCTGTCTCTCTCACACGCATGCTCACAGAATACAACTGACAGACTCATGATTCAAAGAATTTCGACCGGGGAGCACCCTCCAAAAAATCACCCGTAGCTCGAAAACTTTTCCCAACCAAAATTGAACGAAGCATACCGTAGCGACAAGGAGAGTCTTGTGCTCGAGATGGTGTAAAAATTTTTGCACTTTGAGCGAGATTTGATGGTGTAATTACGAGTTAAAAACAGGCAAAGTTTTGAAAATCTGCGTGCCGACCCGCTCTTAAAATACATTGAGCTCTATGGGAGGAAAACCCTCCCAAGTGTCAAACAAAAATTCATAACTCAAGAACGGTATTCTCAAACGGTCTGAAACTTACAAGTTTGAGAAAGGGGAAATTTCTCTACCATTTAAAATTTAAATGAAGTCTGTAGGTGAAAGTATAAGGAAGTTATGGTGAAATGTTCGGCAGAAAATTGAAAAAGAAAAAAAATAATTTCAATGGGTTCCTATGGGAGCGTACCCACCCTCCGAACAAATGCTTATAGCTCGGAAAGTTTTCCTCACATCACTTAACCGTATATACCGTTGCGACAAGGAGAGTCTGGGGATCGATATGGTATAAAAAATTTGCAGATTAAGTGAGAATTGAGCATGTTATGACGAGTTAAAAACAGGAGAAAATTTTAGAAACCGCACTCTGAGCTGCTCCAAAAATACATTGAACCCTATGGGAGCCGAAACCGTCCCTAGTGCCGAACAAAAATTCATAACTCAAAAACCGTATTTTCAATAATGTTCAAATTTAGAGGTCTCAGAAAGGACACGTTTCTCTACCATTTAAAATTTAAATGAAGTTTCTAGGTGAAACTATGAGGAAGTTATGGCGATTTGTTCGGCTGAAAAGTGAAAAAACGGCTTTTTGCCACTGAAACTACAGTGGATGACATCACCCCCACTCTAAGAGCCTCCCATTGAAATGAATGGAGGGATTTTGAAGGAGGAAAAGAAAGGGAAGGATGAGTGCAAAAATTCCGAAAACGGAAGTGATGGGAGCCGGTACGCCCGGGTCCGACCGTCTGAAATCCCGTGTCCGTAGCTTGAAAAATGACCGAGTTAGAGCACTTTGAAAATTAATTCCATAGAAATGACTGGGGAAAAACAGAGCGAAAAACGAGTGTAGCGGACGAACGAGTGCGGGTATCGGAAAGCTGTATACAAGCCCACATCGTCGCTATAGGACGCACGATTTCCAGGTGGAACGGAGTCGATAGCTCGAAAGCTGCGGGACTAGTTAAGCGGACAAGGAAACGCGGAATAATAAAAATAATAATAAAAATAATAATAATATGACTTACGGATAACAATATATTGCGCCGCTGCTTAAAGCAGCAGGCGCAACATAACTAGAGGTCTGCATTTCCAGGAGGAAACGCGAGATGTTGCGCCGCCTAAACCCCTGCCCCCCGATCCGCGTCTTTCCCGCTTAAAGCGAGGTCCTCGATACGGTAGACCCGCGTGGGTCACTAGGCGACGCTTATGGTGAAGGAGTTTACTGCTAAGCTGTCGGTAGTGGGATGTTAAGAGAGCACTCTCCCACACCAGTTTACATTGGACTCTATGGAGCTCTGTAGGCCGTGAATGGAAAACGGGGTCAAAGGTCATGAAGCGGGCGGGGTATCGGCCTATAATTTCACGTGGTGGGACCGTGGACTCTCGGGTCTGCCCGTTTGAGTTCTGGTGTCTCTAGCTCGAAAACTGACCGTGTGACGGCAGTTTGAAAGTTTGACAAAAGTTTATGGACATTTTTCCATTCATTCCTATGGGAGAAAACACGAAACTTCAAATGCTTACTGTGCGAAAACTATGCAACTTTTCCAAAAGCTGTATACAAGCCCGCATCCCACAGGGAAGCTCTACGAAACAAACTTTGAACGGAGTCGATATCTCGAAAACTGTGGGCGGAGTTAACCGGACAAGAACGAACGATCCTCAGAATTAAGGGCAGCAAACGTAACACTAGAGGTCTGCATTTCCAGGAGGAAACGCGAGATGTTGCGCCGCCTAAACCCCCGTCCCCCGATCCGCGTCTTTCCCGCTTAAAGCGAGGTCCTCGATACGGTAAACCCGCGTGGGTCACTAGGCGACGCTTATGGTGAAGGAGTTTACTGCTAAGCTGTCGGTAGTGGGATGTTAATAGAGCACTGTCCCACAGCAGTTTACATTGGACTCTATGGAGCTGTGTAGGCCGTGAATGGAAAACGGGGTCAAAGGTCATGAAGCGGGCGGGGTATCGGCCTATAATTTCACGTGGTGGGACCGTGGACTCTCGGGTCTGCCCGTTTGAGTTCTGGTGTCTCTAGCTCGAAAACTGACCGTGTGACGGCAGTTTGAAAGTTTGACAAAAGTTTATGGACATTTTTCCATTCATTCCTATGGGAGAAAACACGAAACTTCAAATGCTTACTGTGCGAAAACTATGCAACTTTTCCAAAAGCTGTATACAAGCCCGCATCCCACAGGGAAGCTCTACGAAACAAACTTTGAACGGAGTCGATATCTCGAAAACTGTGGGCGGAGTTAACCGGACAAGAACGAACGATCCTCAGAATTAAGGGCAGCAAACGTAACACTAGAGGTCTGCATTTCCAGGAGGAAACGCGAGATGTTGCGCCGCCTAAACCCCCGTCCCCCGATCCGCGTCTTTCCCGCTTAAAGCGAGGTCCTCGATACGGTAAACCCGCGTGGGTCACTAGGCGACGCTTATGGTGAAGGAGTTTACTGCTAAGCTGTCGGTAGTGGGATGTTAATAGAGCACTGTCCCACAGCAGTTTACATTGGACTCTATGGAGCTGTGTAGGCCGTGAATGGAAAACGGGGTCAAAGGTCATGAAGCGGGTGGCCTATCGGCCCATAATTTTACGTGGTGGGACCGTGGACTCTCGGGTCTGACCGTTTGAGTTCTGGTGTCTCTAGCTCGAAAACTGACCGTGTGACAGCAGTTTGAAAGTTTGACAAAAGTTTATGGACATTTTTCCATTCATTCCTATGGGAGATAAGATGAAACTTCAAATGCTTACTGTGCGAAAACTATGTAACTTTTCCAAAAGCTGTATACAAGCCCGCATCACACAGGGCAGCTCTACGAAACAAACTTTGAACGGAGTCGATATCTCGAAAACTGTGGGCGGAGTTAACCGGACAAGAATGAACGATCCTCAGAATGAAGGGCAGCAAACGTAACACTAGAGGTCTGCATTTCCAGGAGGAAACGCGAGATGTTGCGCCGCCTAAACCCCCGTCCCCCGATCCGCGTCTTTCCCGCTTAAAGCGAGGTCCTCGATACGGTAAACCCGCGTGGGTCACTAGGCGACGCTTATGGTGAAGGAGTTTACTGCTAAGCTGTCGGTAGTGGGATGTTAAGAGAGCACTCTCCCACAGCAGTTTACATTGGACTCTATGGAGCTCTGTAGGCCGTGAATGGAAAACGGGGTCAAAGGTCATGAAGCGGGCGGGGTATCGGCCTATAATTTCACGTGGTGGGACCTTGGACTCTCGGGTCTGCCCGTTTGAATTCTGGTGTCTCTAGCTCGAAAACTGACCGTGTGACAGCAGTTTTAAAGTTTGACAAAAGTTTATGGACATTTTTCCATTCATTCCTATGGGAGTAAAGATGAAAGTTCAAAGGCTTCCTGTGCAAAAACTATGTAACTTTTCCAAAAGCTGTATACAAGCCCGCATCCCACAGGGCAGCTCTACGAAACAAACTTTGAACGGAGTCGATATCTCGAAAACTGTGGGCGGAGTTAACCGGACAAGAACGCACGATCCTCAGAATGAAGGGCAGCAAACGTAACACTAGAGGTCTGCATTTCCAGGAGGAAACGCGAGATGTTGCGCCGCCTAAACCCCTGCCCCCCGATCCGCGTCTTTCCCGCTTAAAGCGAGGTCCTCGATACGGTAAACCCGCGTGGGTCACTAGGCGACGCTTATGGTGAAGGAGTTTACTGCTAAGCTGTCGGTAGTGGGATGTTAAGAGAGCACTCTCCCACAGCAGTTTACATTGGACACTATGGAGCTCAGTAGGGTGTGAATAGAAAACGATACATTTTGAATTCCACCTTTAAAAACAATTCCACCTTAAGAAACCCAGAATTGTATTGAAATGTCCACATCACAGGCCAAAAGAGTCTTAAAAGCAAAAAAAGATGGCCAATACATTTTAAATACCACCTTAATAAAAATTCCACCTTAAGAAACACACAGTTGTATTGACACGTCCACCTTTAAAAATGACCACTTGAAATAAACTTAAAATGTCGAAAAGACAGCCAGTATATTGTGAATGAGGTATTCTTTAAAAATTCCACCTTAAGAAACCCTGGATAATTAAGACGTCCCCCTTAAAAATGACCTTTAAAGTGTTACAGACTGCCTGTGTATTTCTGTGGCCCTCACAGCTCTTCCCCGTCAGTGTCTGCCTCTGCCCCTCCCCCTCCCCCCTCTCTCTCTCTCACACGCACGCTCACAGAACACAACTGACAGACTCAGGATTCAATGAATTTCGACCGGGGGGACCCTTCAAAAAAAAAGACCCGTAGCTCGAAAACTTTTCCCAACCAAAATTGAACGAAGCATACCGTAGCGACAAGGAGAGTCTGGCGCTCGAGATGGTGTAAAAATTTTTTCAGTTTGAGCAAGAATTGATGGTGTAAAAATGAGTTAAAAAAGGGCAAATTTGAGAAAATTTGGCTTTCTGAAAATACATTGAACTCTATGGGAGCCGAAACGTCCTACTGCCAAACAAATCTTCATAACTCCAGAACCGTATCTTCAAATCTACATATTTTAGAAAGGGGAAGTTTCTCTACCATTTGAAAGTAAAATGAAGTCTGTAGGTGAAAGTATAAGGAAGTTATGGCAAAATGTTCGGCTAAAAGTTGAATATCGAAAAAGGACAGGCATATTCATTTCAATGTATTCCTATGGGAGCGTACCCACCCTCCGAACAAATGCTTATAGCTCAGAAAAGATATCCCAAATGGCTAAACTGCATATACCGTTGCGACAAGGAGAGTCCAAGGAAGAAGCTGGTATAAAAAATTAGCAGTTTGAGCGAGAATTGACCGTGTTATGACGAGTTAAAAACAGGAGAAAAATTTAGAAACCGCACTCTGAGCCGCTCCAAAAATACATTGAACTCTATGGGAGCCAAAACCCTCCCTAGTGCCGAACAAAAATTCATAACTCAAAAACCGTATTTTCGATTATGTTCAAATTTACAGATGCTAGAAAGGACAAGTTTATCTACCATTTAAAATTTAAATGAAGTTTCTAGGTGAAAGTATGAGGACGTTATGGCGAATTGTTCGGCTGAAAAGTGAAAAAACGGTTTTGGCCAGTGAACCCAGAGTGTCTATGATGTCACCCACTCTAAATGTCTTCCATACAAGTGAATGGAGGGATATTCAAGGAGGAATAGAAAGAGAGGGATGAGTGCGAGAGGTCCGAAAACGGAAGTGACGGGTCACGGTGCGCCCGGGTCCGACCGTCTGAAATCTCGTGTCCGTAGCTTGAAAATTGACCGAGTTAGAGCAGTTCGAAAATTAATTCCATAGAAATGACTGGGGAAAAACGGAGCGATAAACGAGTGTAGCGGACGAACGAGTGCGGGTATCGGAAAGCTGTATACAAGCCCACATCGTCGCTATAGGACGCACGATTTCCAGGTGGAACGGAGTCGATAGCTCGAAAGCTGCGGGACTAGTTAGGCAGACAAGGAAACGCGGAATAATAAGAATAATAATAATAATAATAATATGACTTACGGATAACAATATATCGCGCCGCTGCTTACAGCAGCAGGCGCAACATAACTAGAGGTCTGCATTTCCAGGAGGAAACGCGAGATGTTGCGCCGCCTAAACCCCCGTCCCCCGATCCGCGTCTTTCCCGCTTAAAGCGAGGTCCTCGATACGGTAAACCCGCGTGGGTCACTAGGCGACGCTTATGGTGAAGGAGTTTACTGCTAAGCTGTTGGTAGTGGGATGTTAAGAGAGCACTCTCCCACAGCAGTTTACATTGGACTCTATGGAGCTCAGTAGGGCGTGAATAGAAAACGATAAATTTTGAATTCCACCTTTAAAAACAATTCCACCTTAAGAAACCCAGAATTGTATTGAAATGTCCACATCACAGGCCAAAAGCAAAAAAAGATGGCCAATACATTTTAAATTCCACCTTAAGAAACCCTGGATAATTAAGACGTCCCCCTTAAAAATGACCTTTAAAGTGTTACAGACTGCCTGTGTATTTCTGTGGCCCTCACAGCTCTTCCCCTCAGTCTCTGCCTCTGCCCCTCCCCCTCCCCCCTCTGTCTCTCTCACACGCATGCTCACAGAATACAACTGACAGACTCATGATTCAAAGAATTTCGACCGGGGAGCACCCTCCAAAAAATCACCCGTAGCTCGAAAACTTTTCCCAACCAAAATTGAACGAAGCATACCGTAGCGACAAGGAGAGTCTTGTGCTCGAGATGGTGTAAAAATTTTTGCACTTTGAGCGAGATTTGATGGTGTAATTACGAGTTAAAAACAGGCAAAGTTTTGAAAATCTGCGTGCCGACCCGCTCTTAAAATACATTGAGCTCTATGGGAGGAAAACCCTCCCAAGTGTCAAACAAAAATTCATAACTCAAGAACGGTATTCTCAAACGGTCTGAAACTTACAAGTTTGAGAAAGGGGAAATTTCTCTACCATTTAAAATTTAAATGAAGTCTGTAGGTGAAAGTATAAGGAAGTTATGGTGAAATGTTCGGCAGAAAATTGAAAAAGAAAAAAAATAATTTCAATGGGTTCCTATGGGAGCGTACCCACCCTCCGAACAAATGCTTATAGCTCGGAAAGTTTTCCTCACATCACTTAACCGTATATACCGTTGCGACAAGGAGAGTCTGGGGATCGATATGGTATAAAAAATTTGCAGATTAAGTGAGAATTGAGCATGTTATGACGAGTTAAAAACAGGAGAAAATTTTAGAAACCGCACTCTGAGCTGCTCCAAAAATACATTGAACCCTATGGGAGCCGAAACCGTCCCTAGTGCCGAACAAAAATTCATAACTCAAAAACCGTATTTTCAATAATGTTCAAATTTAGAGGTCTCAGAAAGGACAAGTTTCTCTACCATTTAAAATTTAAATGAAGTTTCTAGGTGAAACTATGAGGAAGTTATGGCGATTTGTTCGGCTGAAAAGTGAAAAAACGGCTTTTTGCCACTGAAACTACAGTGGATGACATCACCCCCACTCTAAGAGCCTCCCATTGAAATGAATGGAGGGATTTTGAAGGAGGAAAAGAAAGGGAAGGATGAGTGCAAAAATTCCGAAAACGGAAGTGATGGGAGCCGGTACGCCCGGGTCCGACCGTCTGAAATCCCGTGTCCGTAGCTTGAAAAATGACCGAGTTAGAGCACTTTGAAAATTAATTCCATAGAAATGACTGGGGAAAAACAGAGCGAAAAACGAGTGTAGCGGACGAACGAGTGCGGGTATCGGAAAGCTGTATACAAGCCCACATCGTCGCTATAGGACGCACGATTTCCAGGTGGAACGGAGTCGATAGCTCGAAAGCTGCGGGACTAGTTAAGCGGACAAGGAAACGCGGAATAATAAAAATAATAATAAAAATAATAATAATATGACTTACGGATAACAATATATTGCGCCGCTGCTTAAAGCAGCAGGCGCAACATAACTAGAGGTCTGCATTTCCAGGAGGAAACGCGAGATGTTGCGCCGCCTAAACCCCTGCCCCCCGATCCGCGTCTTTCCCGCTTAAAGCGAGGTCCTCGATACGGTAGACCCGCGTGGGTCACTAGGCGACGCTTATGGTGAAGGAGTTTACTGCTAAGCTGTCGGTAGTGGGATGTTAAGAGAGCACTCTCCCACACCAGTTTACATTGGACTCTATGGAGCTCTGTAGGCCGTGAATGGAAAACGGGGTCAAAGGTCATGAAGCGGGCGGGGTATCGGCCTATAATTTCACGTGGTGGGACCGTGGACTCTCGGGTCTGCCCGTTTGAGTTCTGGTGTCTCTAGCTCGAAAACTGACCGTGTGACGGCAGTTTGAAAGTTTGACAAAAGTTTATGGACATTTTTCCATTCATTCCTATGGGAGAAAACACGAAACTTCAAATGCTTACTGTGCGAAAACTATGCAACTTTTCCAAAAGCTGTATACAAGCCCGCATCCCACAGGGAAGCTCTACGAAACAAACTTTGAACGGAGTCGATATCTCGAAAACTGTGGGCGGAGTTAACCGGACAAGAACGAACGATCCTCAGAATTAAGGGCAGCAAACGTAACACTAGAGGTCTGCATTTCCAGGAGGAAACGCGAGATGTTGCGCCGCCTAAACCCCCGTCCCCCGATCCGCGTCTTTCCCGCTTAAAGCGAGGTCCTCGATACGGTAAACCCGCGTGGGTCACTAGGCGACGCTTATGGTGAAGGAGTTTACTGCTAAGCTGTCGGTAGTGGGATGTTAATAGAGCACTGTCCCACAGCAGTTTACATTGGACTCTATGGAGCTGTGTAGGCCGTGAATGGAAAACGGGGTCAAAGGTCATGAAGCGGGTGGCCTATCGGCCCATAATTTTACGTGGTGGGACCGTGGACTCTCGGGTCTGACCGTTTGAGTTCTGGTGTCTCTAGCTCGAAAACTGACCGTGTGACAGCAGTTTGAAAGTTTGACAAAAGTTTATGGACATTTTTCCATTCATTCCTATGGGAGATAAGATGAAACTTCAAATGCTTACTGTGCGAAAACTATGTAACTTTTCCAAAAGCTGTATACAAGCCCGCATCACACAGGGCAGCTCTACGAAACAAACTTTGAACGGAGTCGATATCTCGAAAACTGTGGGCGGAGTTAACCGGACAAGAATGAACGATCCTCAGAATGAAGGGCAGCAAACGTAACACTAGAGGTCTGCATTTCCAGGAGGAAACGCGAGATGTTGCGCCGCCTAAACCCCCGTCCCCCGATCCGCGTCTTTCCCGCTTAAAGCGAGGTCCTCGATACGGTAAACCCGCGTGGGTCACTAGGCGACGCTTATGGTGAAGGAGTTTACTGCTAAGCTGTCGGTAGTGGGATGTTAAGAGAGCACTCTCCCACAGCAGTTTACATTGGACTCTATGGAGCTCTGTAGGCCGTGAATGGAAAACGGGGTCAAAGGTCATGAAGCGGGCGGGGTATCGGCCTATAATTTCACGTGGTGGGACCTTGGACTCTCGGGTCTGCCCGTTTGAATTCTGGTGTCTCTAGCTCGAAAACTGAGCGTGTGACAGCAGTTTGAAAGTTTGACAAAAGTTTATGGACATATTTCCATTCATTCCTATGGGACGAAAGATGAAACTTCAAATGCTTACTGTGCTAAAACTATGCAACTTTTCCAAAAGCTGTATACAAGCCCGCATCCCACAGGGAAGCTCTACGAATGAAACTTTGAACGGAGTCGATATCTCGAAAACTGTGGGCGGAGTTAACCGGACAAGAACGAACGATCCTCAGAATGAAGGGCAGCAAACGTAACACCAGGAGGAAACGCGAGATGTTGCGCCGCCTAAACCCCCGTCCTCCGATCCGCGTCTTTCCCGCTTAAAGCGAGGTCCTCGGTACGGTAAACCCACGTGGGTCACTAGGCGACGCTTATGGTGAAGGAGTTTACTGCTAAGCTGTCGGTAGTGGGATGTTAAGAGAGCTCTCTCCCACAGCAGTTTACATTGGACTCTATGGAGCTCTGTAGGCCGTGAAAGGAAAACGGGGTTAAAGGTCATGAAGCGGGTGGGCTATCGGCCCATAAATTCACGTGGTGGGACCGGGGACTCTCGGGTGTGCCCGTTTGAATTCTGGTGTCTCTAGCTCGAAAACTGACTGTGTGACAGCAGTTTTAAAGTTTGACAAAAGTTTATGGACATTTTCCCATTCATTCCTATGGGAGAAAAGATGAAACTTCAAAGGCTTACTGTGCGAAAACTATGTAACTTTTCCAAAAGCTGTATACAAGCCCGCATCCCACAGGGAAGCTCTACGAAACAAACTTTGAACGGAGTCGATATCTCGAAAACTGTGGGCGGAGTTAACCGGACAAGAATGAACGATCCTCAGAATGAAGGGCAGCAAACGTAACACTAGAGGTCTGCATTTCCAGGAGGAAACGCGAGATGTTGCGCCGCCTAAACCCCCGCCCCCCGATCCGCGTCTTTACCGCTTAAAGCGAGGTCCTCGATACGGTAAACCCGCGTGGGTCACTAGGCGACGCTTATGGTGAAGGAGTTTACTGCTAAGCTGTTGGTAGTGGGATGTTAAGAGAGCACTGTCCCACAGCAGTTTACATTGGACTCTATGGAGCTGTGTAGGCCGTGAATGGAAAACGGGGTCAAAGGTCATGAAGCGGGCGGGGTATCGGCCTATAATTTCACGTGGCGGGACCGTGGACTCTCGGGTCTGCCCGTTTGAATTCTGGTGTCTGTAGCTCGAAAACTGAACGTGTGACAGCAGTTTGAAAGTTTGACAAAAGTTTATGGACATTTTTCCATTCATTCCTATGAGAGTAAAGATGAAACTTCAAATGCTTACTGTGCAAAAACTATGTAACTTTTCCAAAAGCTGTATACAAGCCCGCATCCCACAGGGAAGCTGTACGAATGAAACTTTGAACGGAGTCGATATCTCGAAAGCTGTGGGCGGAGTTAACCGGACAAGAACGAACGATACTCAGAATGAAGGGCAGCAAACGTAACACCAGGAGGAAACGCGAGATGTTGCGCCGCCTAAACCCCCGCCCCCCGATCCGCGTCTTTCCCGCTTAAAGCGAGGTCCTCGATACGGTAAACCCGCGTGGGTCACTAGGCGACGCTTATGCTGAAGGAGTTTACTGCTAAGCTGTTGGTAGTGGGATGTTAAGAGAGCACTCTCCCACAGCAGTTTACATTGGACTCTATGGAGCTCTGTAGGCCGTGAAAGGAAAACGGGGTCAAAGGTCATGAAGCGGGTGGGCTATCGGCCCATAACTTTACGTGGCGGGACCGTGGACCCTCGGGTCTGCCCGTTTGAGTTCTGGTGTCTGTAGCTCGAAAACTGACCGTGTGACAGCAGTTTGAAAGTTTGACAAAAGTTTATGGACATTTTTCCATTCATTCCTATGGGAGAAAAGATGAAACTTCAAAGGCTTACTTTGCAAAAACTATGCAACTTTTCCAAAAGCTGTATACAAGCCCGCATCCCACAGGGCAGCTCTACGAAACAAACTTTGAACGGAGTCGATATCTCGAAAACTGTGGGCGGAGTTAACCGGACAAGAATGAACGATCCTCAGAATGAAGGGCAGCAAACGTAACACGAGATGTTGCGCCGCCTAAACCCCCGTCCCCCGATCCGCGTCTTTCCCGCTTAAAGCGAGGTCCTCGATACGGTAAACCCGCGTGGGTCACTAGGCGACGCTTATGGTGAAGGAGTTTACTGCTAAGCTGTCGGTAGTGGGATGTTAAGAGAGCACTGTCCCACAGCAGTTTACATTGGACTCTATGGAGCTCTGTAGGCCGTGAATGGAAAACGAAACATTTTGAATTCCACCTTTAAAAACAATTCCACCTTAAGAAACCCAGAATTGTATTGAAATGTCCACATCACAGGCCAAATCTTAAAAGCAAAAAAAGATGGCCAATACATTTTAAATACCACCTTAATAAAAATTCCACCTTAAGAAACCCACAGTTGTATTGACACGTCCACCTTTAAAAATGACCACTTTAAATAAAGCTTAAAATGTCGAAAAGACAGGCAGTATATTGTAAATGAGGTATTCTTAAAAAATTCCACCTTAAGAAACCCTGGATAATTAAGATGTCCCCCTTAAAAATGACCTTTAAAGTGTTACAGACTGCCTGTGTATTTCTGTGGCCCTCACAGCTCTCCCTGTCAGTCTCTGCCTCTGCCCCTCCCCCTCCCCCCTCTGTCTCTCTCACACGCATGCTCACAGAATACAACTGACAGACTCATGATTCAATGAATTTCGACCGGGGAGCACCCTCCAAAAAATCACCCGTAGCTCGAAAACTTTTCCCAACCAAAATTGAACGAAGCATACCGTAGCGACAAGGAGAGTCTTGTGCTCGAGATGGTGTAAAAATTTTTGCACTTTGAGCGAGATTTGATGGTGTAATTACGAGTTAAAAACAGGCAAAGTTTTGAAAATCTGCGTGCTGACCCGCTCTTAAAATACATTGAGCTCTATGGGAGGAAAACCCTCCCAAGTGTCAAACAAAAATTCATAACTCAAGAACGGTATTCTCAAACGGTCTGAAACTTACAAGTTTGAGAAAGGGGAAATTTCTCTACCATTTAAAATTTAAATGAAGTCTGTAGGTGAAAGTATAAGGAAGTTATGGTGAAATGTTCGGCAGAAAATTGAAAAAGAAAAAAAATAATTTCAATGGGTTCCTATGGGAGCGTACCCACCCTCCGAACAAATGCTTATAGCTCGGAAAGTTTTCCTCACATCACTTAACCGTATATACCGTTGCGACAAGGAGAGTCTGGGGATCGATATGGTATAAAAAATTTGCAGATTAAGTGAGAATTGAGCATGTTATGACGAGTTAAAAACAGGAGAAAATTTTAGAAACCGCACTCTGAGCTGCTCCAAAAATACATTGAACCCTATGGGAGCCGAAACCGTCCCTAGTGCCGAACAAAAATTCATAACTCAAAAACCGTATTTTCAATAATGTTCAAATTTAGAGGTCTCAGAAAGGACAAGTTTCTCTACCATTTAAAATTTAAATGAAGTTTCTAGGTGAAACTATGAGGAAGTTATGGCGATTTGTTCGGCTGAAAAGTGAAAAAACGGCTTTTTGCCACTGAAACTACAGTGGATGACATCACCCCCACTCTAAGAGCCTCCCATTGAAATGAATGGAGGGATTTTGAAGGAGGAAAAGAAAGGGAAGGATGAGTGCAAAAATTCCGAAAACGGAAGTGATGGGAGCCGGTACGCCCGGGTCCGACCGTCTGAAATCCCGTGTCCGTAGCTTGAAAAATGACCGAGTTAGAGCACTTTGAAAATTAATTCCATAGAAATGACTGGGGAAAAACAGAGCGAAAAACGAGTGTAGCGGACGAACGAGTGCGGGTATCGGAAAGCTGTATACAAGCCCACATCGTCGCTATAGGACGCACGATTTCCAGGTGGAACGGAGTCGATAGCTCGAAAGCTGCGGGACTAGTTAAGCGGACAAGGAAACGCGGAATAATAAAAATAATAATAAAAATAATAATAATATGACTTACGGATAACAATATATTGCGCCGCTGCTTAAAGCAGCAGGCGCAACATAATTAAAGCAGCAGGCGCAACATAACTAGAGGTCTGCATTTCCAGGAGGAAACGCGAGATGTTGCGCCGCCTAAACCCCCGCCCCCCGATCCGCGTCTTTCCCGCTTAAAGCGAGGTCCTCGATACGGTAAACCCACGTGGGTCACTAGGCGACGCTTATGGTGAAGGAGTTTACTGCTAAGCTGTTGGTAGTGGGATGTTAAGAGAGCAGTCTCCCACAGCAGTTTACATTGGACTCTATGGAGCTCTGTAGGTCGTGAATGGAAAACGGGGTCAAAGGTCATGAAGCGGGTGGGCTATCGGCCTATAATTTCACGTGGTGGGACCGTGGACCCTCGGGTCTGACCGTTTGAATTCTGGTGTCTGTAGCTCGAAAAATGACCGTGTGACAGCAATTTGAAAGTTTGACAAAAGTTTATGGACATTTTTCCATTCATTCCTATGAGAGAAAAGATGAAACTTCAAATGCTTACTGTGCGAAAACTATGCAACTTTTCCAAAAGCTGTATACAAGCCCGCATCCCACAGGGAAGCTCTACGAATGAAACTTTGAACGGAGTCGATATCTCGAAAACTGTGGGCGGAGTTAACCGGACAAGAACAAACGATCCTCAGAATGAAGGGCAGCAAACGTAACACTAGAGGTCTGCATTTCCAGGAGGAAACGCGAGATGTTGCGCCGCCTAAACCCCTGCCCCCCGATCCGCGTCTTTCCCGCTTAAAGCGAGGTCCTCGATACGGTAAACCCACATGGGTCACTAGGCGACGCTTATGGTGAAGGAGTTTACTGCTAAGCTGTCGGTAGTGGGATGTTAAGAGAGCACTCTCCCACAGCAGTTTACATTGGACTCTATGGAGCTCAGTAGGCCGTGAATGTAAAACGAGGTCAAAGGTCATGAAGCGGGTGGGCTATCGGCCTATAATTTCACGTGGCGAGACCGTGGACTCTCGGGTCTGCCCGTTTGAGTTCTGGTGTCTCTAGCTCGAAAACTGACCGTGTGACAGCAGTTTTAAAGTTTGACAAAAGTTTATGGACATTTTTCCATTCATTCCTATGGGAGTAAAGATGAAACTTCAAATGCTTACTGTGTGAAAACTATGTAACTTTTCCAAAAGCTGTTTACAAGCCCGCATCCCACAGGGAAGCTGTACGAAACAAACTTTGAACGGAGTCGATATCTCGAAAACTGTGGGCGGAGTTAACCGGACAAGAATGAACGATCCTCAGAATGAAGGGCAGCAAACGTAACACAGGAGGAAACGCGAGATGTTGCGCCGCCTAAACCCCTGCCCCCCGATCCGCGTCTTTCCCGCTTAAAGCGAGGTCCTCGATACGGTAAACCCACATGGGTCACTAGGCGACGCTTATGGTGAAGGAGTTTACTGCTAAGCTGTCGGTAGTGGGATGTTAAGAGAGCACTCTCCCACAGCAGTTTACATTGGACTCTATGGAGCTGTGTAGGCCGTGAATAGAAAACGGGGTCAAAGGTCATGAAGCAGGTGGGCTATCGGCCCATAATTTCACGTGGCGGGACCGTGGACTCTCGGGTCTGCCCGTTTGAATTCTGGTGTCTCTAGCTCGAAAACTGACCGTGTGACAGCAGTTTGAAAGTTTGACAAAAGTTTATGGACATTTTTCCATTCATTCCTATGGGAGTAAAGATGAAACTTCAAATGCTTACTGTGCGAAAACTATGTAACTTTTCCAAAAGCTGTATACAAGCCCGCATCACACAGGGAAGCTCTACGAATGAAACTTTGAACGGAGTCGATATCTCGAAAACTGTGGGCGGAGTTAACCGGACAAGAATGAACGATCCTCAGAATGAAGGGCAGCAAACGTAACACCAGGAGGAAACGCGAGATGTTGCGCCGCCTAAACCCCCGCCCCCCGATCCGCGTCTTTCCCGCTTAAAGCGAGGTCCTCGATACGGTAAACCCGCGTGGGTCACTAGGCAACGCTTATGGTGAAGGAGTTTACTGCTAAGCTGTCGGTAGTGGGATGTTAAGAGAGCACTCTCCCACAGCAGTTTACATTGGACTCTATGGAGCTCTGTAGGCCGTGAATGGAAAACGGGGTCAAAGGTCATGAAGCGGGTGGGCTATCGGCCCATAATTTTACGTGGTGGGACCGTGGACCCTCGGGTCTGCCCGTTTGAATTCTGGTGTCTCTAGCTCGAAAACTGACCGTGTGACAGCAGTTTGAAAGTTTGACAAAAGTTTATGGACATTTTTCCATTCATTCCTATGGGAGAAAAGATGAAATTTCAAATGCTTACTGTGCGAAAACTATGTAACTTTTCCAAAAGCTGTATACAAGCCCGCATCCCACAGGGCAGCTCTACGAAACAAACTTTGAACGGAGTCGATATCTCGAAAACTGTGGGCGGAGTTAACCGGACAAGAATGAACGATCCTCAGAATGAAGGGCAGCAAACGTAACACCAGGAGGAAACGCGAGATGTTGCGCCGCCTAAACCCCCGTCCCCCGATCTGCGTCTTTCCCGCTTAAAGCGAGGTCCTCGACACGGTAAACCCGCGTGGGTCACTAGGCGACGCTTATGGTGAAGGAGTTTACTGCTAAGCTGTCGGTAGTGGGATGTTAAGAGAGCACTCTCCCACAGCAGTTTACATTGGACTCTATGGAGCTGTGTAGGCCGTGAAAGGAAAACGGGGTCAAAGGTCATGAAGCGGGCGGGCTATCGGCCCATAATTTTACGTGGTGGGACCTTGGACTCTCGGGTCTGCCCGTTTGAGTTCTGGTGTCTCTAGCTCGAAAACTGAGCGTGTGACAGCAGTTTGAAAGTTTGACAAAAGTTTATGGACATTTTTCCATTCATTCCTATGGGAGAAAACACGAAACTTCAAATGCTTACTGTGCGAAAACTATGCAACTTTTCCAAAAGCTGTATACAAGCCCGCATCCCACAGGGAAGCTCTACGAGACAAACTTTGAACGGAGTCGATATCTCGAAAACTGTGGGCGGAGTTAACCGGACAAGAACGAACGATCCTCAGAATGAAGGGCAGCAAACGTAACACTAGAGGTCTGCATTTCCAGGAGGAAACGCGAGATGTTGCGCCGCCTAAACCCCTGCCCCCCGATCCGCGTCTTAAAATGTTGAAGACAGCCAGTATATTGTGAATGAGGTATTATTTAAAAATTCCACCTTAAGAAACCCTGGATAATTAAGACGTCCCCCTTAAAAATGACCTTTAAAGTGTTACAGACTGCCTGTGTATTTCTGTGGCCCTCACACCTCTTCCCCGTCAGTGTCTGCCTCTGCCCCTCCCCCTCCCCCCTCTCTCTCTCTCACACGCACGCTCACAGAATACAACTGACAGACTCATGATTCAATGAATTTCGACCGGTGGGGCACCCTCCAAAAAACCTCAAATATCTCCAAAACTTTTCCAGGTCCAAAAGTGAACGAAGCATACCGTAGCGACAAGGAGAGTCTGGTGCTCGAGATGGTGTAAAAATTTTTGCACTTTGAGCGAGATTTGATGGTGTAATTACGAGTTAAAAACAGGCAAAGTTTTGAAAATCTGCGTGCCGAGCCGCTCTTAAAATACATTGAGCTCTATGGGAGGAAAACCCTCCCAAGTGTCAAACAAAAATTCATAACTCAAGAACGGTATTCTCAAACGGTCTGAAACTTACAAGTGTGAGAAAGGGGAAATTTCTCTACCATTTAAAGTTTAAATGAAGTCTGTAGGTGAAAGTATAAGGAAGTTATGGTGAAATGTTCGGTAGAAAATTGAAAAAGAAAAAAAATAATTTCAATGGGTTCCTATGGGAGCGTACCCACCCTCCGAACAAATGCTTATAGCTCGGAAAGTTTTCCTCACATCACTTAACCGTATATACCGTTGCGACAAGGAGAGTCTGGGGATCGATATGGTATAAAAAATTTGCAGATTAAGTGAGAATTGAGCATGTTATGACGAGTTAAAAACAGGAGAAAATTTTAGAAACCGCACTCTGAGCTGCTCCAAAAATACATTGAACCCTATGGGAGCCGAAACCGTCCCTAGTGCCGAACAAAAATTCATAACTCAAAAACCGTATTTTCAATAATGTTCAAATTTAGAGGTCTTAGAAAGGACAAGTTTCTCTACCATTTAAAATTTAAGTGAAGTTTCTAGGTGAAAGTATGAGGAAGTTATGGTGAATTGTTCGGCTGAAAAGTGAAAAAACGGCTTTTTGCCACTGAAACTACAGTGGATGACATCACCCCCACTCTAAGAGCCTCCCATTGAAATGAATGGAGGGATTTTGAAGGAGGAAAAGAAAGGGAAGGATGAGTGCAAAAATTCCGAAAACGGAAGTGATGGGAGCCGGTACGCCCGGGTCCGACCGTCTGAAATCCCGTGTCCGTAGCTTGAAAAATGACCGAGTTAGAGCACTTTGAAAATTAATTCCATAGAAATGACTGGGGAAAAACGGAGCGATAAACGAGTGTAGCGGACGAACGAGTGCGGGTATCGGAAAGCTGTATACAAGCCCACATCGTCGCTATAGGACGCACGATTTCCAGGTGGAACGGAGTCGATAGCTCGAAAGCTGCGGGACTAGTTAGGCGGACAAGGAAACGCGGAATAATAAAAATAATAATAATAATATGACTTAAGAAGAACAATATATTGCGCGCTGCTGCTTAAAGCAGCAGGCGCAACATAACTAGAGGTCTGCATTTCCAGGAGGAAACGCGAGATGTTGCGCCGCCGAAACCCCCGTCCCCCGATCCGCGTCTTTACCGCTTAAAGCGAGGTCCTCGATACGGTAAACCCGCGTGGGTCACTAGGCGACGCTTATGGTGAAGGAGTTTACTGCTAAGCTGTCGGTAGTGGGATGTTAAGAGAGCACTCTCCCACAGCAGTTTACATTGGACTCTATGGAGCTCTGTAGGCCGTGAATGGAAAACGGGGTCAAAGGTCATGAAGCGGGCGGGGAATCGGCCTATAATTTCACGTGGTGGGACCGTGGACTCTCGGGTCTGCCCGTTTGAGTTCTGGTGTCTCTAGCTCGAAAACTGACCGTGTGACAGCAGTTTGAAAGTTTGACAAAAGTTTATGGACATTTTTCCATTCATTCCTATGGGAGTTAAGATGAAACTTCAAATGCTTACTGTGCGAAAACTATGTAACTTTTCCAAAAGCTGTATACAAGCCCGCATCCCACAGGGAAGCTCTACGAAACAAACTTTGAACGGAGTCGATATCTCGAAAACTGTGGGCGGAGTTAACCGGACAAGAATGAACGATCCTCAGAATGAAGGGCAGCAAACGTAACACTAGAGGTCTGCATTTCCAGAAGGAAACGCGAGATGTTGCGCCGCCTAAACCCCTGCCCCCCGATCCGCGTCTTTACCGCTTAAAGCGAGGCCCTCAATACGGTAAACCCGCGTGGGTCACTAGGCGACGCTTATGGTGAAGGAGTTTACTGCTAAGCTGTTGGTAGGTGGATGTTAAGAGAGCACTCTCCCACAGCAGTTTACATTGGACTCTATGGAGCTCAGTAGGGTGTGAATAGAAAACGATACATTCTGAATTCCACCTTTAAAAACAATTCCACCTTAAGAAACCCAGAATTGTATTGAAATGTCCACATCACAGGCCAAAAGAGTCTTAAAAGCAAAAAAAGATGGCCAATACATTTTAAATACCACCTTAATAAAAATTCCACCTTAAGAAACCCACAGTTGTATTGACACGTCCACCTTTAAAAATGACCACTTGAAATAAAGCTTAAAATGTCGAAAAGACAGGCAGTATATTGTGAATGAGGTATTCTTAAAAAATTCCACCTTAAGAAACCCTGGATAATTAAGACGTCCCCCTTAAAAATGACCTTTAAAGTGTTACAGACTGCCTGTGTATTTCTGTGGCCCTCACAGCTCTTCCCCTCAGTCTCTGCTTCTGCCCCTCCCCCTCCCCCCTCTGTCTCTCTCACACGCACGCTCACAGAATACAACTGACAGACTCATGATTCAATGAATTTCGACCGGGGAGCACCCTCCAAAAAATCACCCGTAGCTCGAAAACTTTTCCCAACCAAAATTGAACGAAGCATACCGTAGCGACAAGGAGAGTCTTGTGCTCGAGATGGTGTAAAAAATTTTTCAGTTTGAGCGAGAATTGATGGTGTAAAGATGAGTTAAAAAAGGGCAAATTTGAGAAAATTTGGCTTTCTGAAAATACATTGAACTCTATGGGAGCCGAAACGTCCTACTGCCAAACAAATCTTCATAACTCCAGAACCGTATCTTCAAATGATTTAAAATCTACATATTTTAGAAAGGGGAAGTTTCTCTACCATTTGAAAGTAAAATGAAGTCTGTAGGTGAAAGTATAAGGAAGTTATGGCAAAATGTTCGGCTAAAAGTTGAATATCGAAAAAGGACAGGCATATTCATTTCAATGTATTCCTATGGGAGCGTACCCACCCTCCGAACAAATGCTTATAGCTCAGAAAAGATATCCCAAATGGCTAAACTGCATATACCGTTGCGACAAGGAGAGTCCAAGGAAGAAGCTGGTATAAAAAATTAGCAGTTTGAGCGAGAATTGACCATGTTATGACGAGTTAAAAACAGGAGAAAAATTTAGAAACCGCACTCTGAGCCGCTCCAAAAATACATTGAACTCTATGGGAGCCAAAACCCTCCCTAGTGCCGAACAAAAATTCATAACTCAAAAACCGTATTTTCGATTATGTTCAAATTTACAGATGCTAGAAAGGACAAGTTTCTCTATCATTTAAAATTTAAATGAAGTTTTTAGGTGAAAGTATGAGAACGTTATGGTGAATTGTTCGGCTGAAAAGTGAAAAAACGGTTTTGGCCAGTGAACCCAGAGTGTCTATGATGTCACCCACTCTAAATGTCTTCCATACAAGTGAATGGAGGGATATTCAAGGAGGAATAGAAAGAGAGGGATGAGTGCGAGAGGTCCGAAAACGGAAGTGACGGGTCCCGGTGCGCCCGGGTCCGACCGTCTGAAATCTCGTGTCCGTAGCTTGAAAATTGACCGAGTTAGAGCAGTTCGAAAATTAATTCCATAGAAAAGACTGGGAAAAAACAGAGCGAAAAACGAGTGTAGCGGACGAACGAGTGCGGGTATCGGAAAGCTGTATACAAGCCCACATCGTCGCTATAGGACGCACGATTTCCAGGTGGAACGGAGTCGATAGCTCGAAAGCTGCGGGACTAGTTAGGCGGACAAGGAAACGCGGAATAATAAAAATAATAATAAAAATAAT
Organism: Hoplias malabaricus; assembly: GCF_029633855.1. Lineage (NCBI taxonomy): Eukaryota > Metazoa > Chordata > Actinopteri > Characiformes > Erythrinidae > Hoplias > Hoplias malabaricus. The sequence goes on from NC_089818.1 coordinate 11,255,439, forward strand.
AATAATAATAATATGACTTAAGAAGAACAATATATTGCGCGCTGCTGCTTAAAGCAGCAGGCGCAACATAACTAGAGGTCTGCATTTCCAGGAGGAAACGCGAGATGTTGCGCCGCCTAAACCCCTGCCCCCCGATCCGCGTCTTTCCCGCTTAAAGCGAGGTCCTCGATACGGTAAACCCGCGTGGGTCACTAGGCGACGCTTATGCTGAAGGAGTTTACTGCTAAGCTGTCGGTAGTGGGATGTTAAGAGAGCACTCTCCCACAGCAGTTTACATTGGACTCTATGGAGCTCTGTAGGCCGTGAATGGAAAACGGGGTCAAAGGTCATGAAGCGGGTGGGCTATCGGCCCATAATTTCACGTGGCGGGACCGTGGACTCTCGGGTCTGCCCGTTTGAATTCTGGTGTCTCTAGCTCGAAAACTGAGCGTGTGACAGCAGTTTGAAAGTTTGACAAAAGTTTATGGACATTTTTCCATTCATTCCTATGGGAGAAAAGATTAAACTTCAAATGCTTACTGTGCAAAAACTATGCAACTTTTCCAAAAGCTGTATACAAGCCCGCATCCCACAGGGCAGCTCTACGAAACAAACTTTGAACGGAGTCGATATCTCGAAAACTGTGGGCGGAGTTAACCGGACAAGAACGAACGATCCTCAGAATGAAGGGCAGCAAACGTAACACTAGAGGTCTGCATTTCCAGGAGGAAACGCGAGATGTTGCGCCGCCTAAACCCCTGCCCCCCGATCCGCGTCTTTCCCGCTTAAAGCGAGGTCCTCGATACGGTAAACCCGCGTGGGTCACTAGGCGACGCTTATGGTGAAGGAGTTTACTGCTAAGCTGTCGGTAGTGGGATGTTAAGAGAGCACTCTCCCACAGCAGTTTACATTGGACTCTATGGAGCTGTGTAGGCCGTGAATGGAAAACGGGGTCAAAGGTCATGAAGCGGGTGGGCTATCGGCCCATAATTTTACGTGGTGGGACCGTGGACTCTCGGGTCTGCCCGTTTGAGTTCAGGTGTCTCTAGCTCGAAAACTGACCGTGTGACAGCAGTTTAAAAGTTTGACAAAAGTTTATGGACATTTTTCCATTCATTCCTATGGGAGTAAGGATGAAACTTCAAATGCTTACTGTGCGAAAACTATGCAACTTTTCCAAAAGCTGTATACAAGCCCGCATCCCACAGGGAAGCTCTACAAAACAAACTTTGAACGGAGTCGATATCTCGAAAACTGTGGGCGGAGTTAACCGGACAAGAATGAACGATCCTCAGAATGAAGGGCAGCAAACGTAACACCAGGAGGAAACGCGAGATGTTGCGCCGCCTAAACCCCTGCCCCCCGATCCGCGTCTTTCCCGCTTAAAGCGAGGTCCTCGACACGGTAAACCCGCGTGGGTCACTAGGCGACGCTTATGGTGAAGGAGTTTACTGCTAAGCTGTTGGTAGTGGGATGTTAAGAGAGCACTGTCCCACAGCAGTTTACATTGGACTATGTGGAGCTGTGTAGGCCGTGAATGGAAAACGGGGTCAAAGGTCATGAAGCGGGTGGGCTATCGGCCCATAATTTCACGTGGTGGGACCTTGGACTCTCGGGTCTGCCCGTTTGAGTTCTGGTGTCTCTAGCTCGAAAACTGAGCGTGTGACAGCAGTTTGAAAGTTTGACAAAAGTTTATGGACATTTTTCCATTCATTCCTATGGGAGAAAAGATGAAACTTCAAATGCTTACTGTGCGAAAACTATGCAACTTTTCCAAAAGCTGTATACAAGCCCGCATCCCACAGGGAAGCTCTACGAATGAAACTTTGAACGGAGTCGATATCTCGAAAACTGTGGGCGGAGTTAACCGGACAAGAATGAACGATCCTCAGAATGAAGGGCAGCAAACGTAACACTAGAGGTCTGCATTTCCAGGAGGAAACGCGAGATGTTGCGCCGCCTAAACCCCCGTCCCCCGATCCGCGTCTTTACCGCTTAAAGCGATGTCCTCGATACGGTAAACCCGCGTGGGTCACTAGGCGACGCTTATGGTGAAGGAGTTTACTGCTAAGCTGTCGGTAGTGGGATGTTAAGAGAGCTCTCTCCCACAGCAGTTTACATTGGACTCTATGGAGCTCTGTAGGCCGTGAATGGAAAATGGGGTCAAAGGTCATGAAGCGGGTGGGCTATCGGCCCATAATTTCACGTGGTGGGACCGTGGACTCTCGGGTCTGCCCGTTTGAGTTCTGGTGTGTCTAGCTCGAAAACTGACCGTGTGACAGCAGTTTGAAAGTTTGACAAAAGTTTATGGACATTTTTCCATTCATTCCTATGGGAGTAAAGATGAAAGTTCAAATGCTTACTGTGCGAAAACTATGTAACTTTTCCAAAAGCTGTATACAAGCCCGCATCCCACAGGGCAGCTCTACGAAACAAACTTTGAAGGGAGTCGATATCTCGAAAACTGTGGGCGGAGTTAACCGGACAAGAATGAACGATCCTCAGAATGAAGGGCAGCAAACGTAACACCAGGAGGAAACGCGAGATGTTGCGCCGCCTAAACCCCCGTCCCCCGATCCGCGTCTTAAAATGTTGAAAAGACAGCCAGTATATTGTGAATGAGGTCTTTTTTAAAAATTCTACCTTAAGAAACCCTGGATAATTAAGACGTCCCCCTTAAAAATGACCTTTAAAGTGTTACAGACTGCCTGTGTATTTCTGTGGCCCTCACAGCTCTCCCCGTCAGTGTCTGCCTCTGCCCCTCCCCCTCCCCCCTCTCTGTCTCTCTCACACGCACGCTCACAGAATACAACTGACAAACTCACGATTCAATGAATTTCGACCGGGGAGCACCCTCCAAAAAATCACCCGTAGCTCGAAAACTTTTCCCAACCAAAATTGAACGAAGCATACCGTAGCGACAAGGAGAGTCTGGTGCTCGAGATGGTGTAAAAATTTTTGCACTTTGAGCGAGATTTGATGGTGTAATTACGAGTTAAAAACAGGCAAAGTTTTGAAAATCTGCGTGCCGACCCGCTCTTAAAATACATTGAGCTCTATGGGAGGAAAACCCTCCCAAGTGTCAAACAAAAATTCATAACTCAAGAACGGTATTCTCAAACGGTCTGAAACTTACAAGTGTGAGAAAGGGGAAATTTCTCTACCATTTAAAGTTTAAATGAAGTCTGTAGGTGAAAGTATAAGGAAGTTATGGTGAAATGTTCGGCAGAAAATTGAAAAAGACAAAAAATAATTTCAATGGGTTCCTATGGGAGCGTACCCACCCTCCGAACAAATGCTTATAGCTCGGAAAGTTTTCCCCACATCACTTAACCGTATATACCGTTGCGACAAGGAGAGTCTGGGGATCGATATGGTATAAAAATTTTGCATATTAAGTGAGAATTGAGCATGTTATGACGAGTTAAAAACAGGAGAAATTTTTAGAAACCGCACTCTGAGCTGCTCCAAAAATACATTGAACCCTATGGGAGCCGAAACCGTCCCTAGTGCCGAACAAAAATTCATAACTCAAAAACCGTATTTTCAATAATGTTCAAATTTAGAGGTCTTAGAAAGGACAAGTTTCTCTACCATTTAAAATTTAAATGAAGTTTCTAGGTGAAAGTATGAGGAAGTTATGGCGATTTGTTCGGCTGAAAAGTGAAAAACCCGTTTTCTGAGAAGGAATCTACAGTGTATGATGTCACCCACTCTAAGAGCCTCCCATTGAAATGAATGGAGGGATTTTGAAGGAGTGATAGAAAGGGAAGGATGAGTGCAAAAATTCCGAAAACGGAAGTGATGGGAGCCGGTACGCCCGGGTCCGACCGTCTGAAATCCCGTGTCCGTAGCTTGAAAAATGACCGAGTTAGAGCACTTTGAAAATTAATTCCATAGAAATGACTGGGGAAAAACGGAGCGATAAACGAGTGTAGCGGACGAACGAGTGCGGGTATCGGAAAGCTGTATACAAGCCCACATCGTCGCTATAGGACGCACGATTTCCAGGTGGAACGGAGTCGATAGCTCGAAAGCTGCGGGACTAGTTAGGCGGACAAGGAAACGCGGAATAATAAAAATAATAATAAAAATAATAATAATAATAATATGACTTAAGAAGAACAATATATTGCGCGCTGCTGCTTAAAGCAGCAGGCGCAACATAACTAGAGGTCTGCATTTCCAGGAGGAAACGCGAGATGTTGCGCCGCCTAAACCCCTGCCCCCCGATCCGCATCTTTTCCGCTTAAAGCGAGGTCCTCGATACGGTAAACCCGCGTGGGTCACTAGGCGACGCTTATGGTGAAGGAGTTTACTGCTAAGCTGTCGGTAGTGGGATGTTAAGAGAGCACTCTCCCACAGCAGTTTACATTGGACTCTATGGAGCTGTGTAGGCCGTGAAAGGAAAACGGGGTCAAAGGTCATGAAGCGGGCGGGCTATCGGCCCATAATTTTACGTGGTGGGACCGTGGACCCTCGGGTCTACCCGTTTGAATTCTGGTGTCTGTAGCTCGAAAACTGACCGTGTGACAGCACTTTGAAAGTTTGACAAAAGTTTATGGACATTTTTCCATTCATTCCTATGGGAGTAAAGAGGAAACTTCAAATGGTTACTGTGCGAAAACTATGCAACTTTTCCAAAAGCTGTATACAAGCCCGCATCCCACAGGGAAGCTCTACGAAACAAACTTTGAACGGAGTCGATATCTCGAAAACTGTGGGCGGAGTTAACCGGACAAGAATGAACGATCCTCAGAATGAAGGGCAGCAAACGTAACACTAGAGGTCTGCATTTCCAGGAGGAAACGCGAGATGTTGCGCCGCCTAAACCCCCGCCCCCCGATCCGCGTCTTTCCCGCTTAAAGTGAGGTGCTCGATACGGTAAACCCGCGTGGGTCACTAGGCGACGCTTATGGTGAAGGAGTTTACTGCTAAGCTGTCGGTAGTGGGATGTTAAGAGAGCACTCTCCCACAGCAGTTTACATTGGACTCTATGGAGCTGTGTAGGCCGTGAATGGAAAACGGGGTCAAAGGTCATGAAGCGGGTGGGCTATCGGCCCATAGTTTCACGTGCTGGGACCGTGGACTCTCGGGTCTGGCCGTTTGAATTCTGGTGTCTCTAGCTCGAAAACTGACCGTGTGACAGCAGTTTGAAAGTTTGACAAAAGTTTATAGACATTTTTCCATTCATTCCTATGGGAGTAAAGATGAAACTTCAAATGGTTACTGTGCGACAATTATGCAACTTTTCCAAAAGCTGTATACAAGCCCGCATCCCACAGGGAAGCTCTACGAAACAAACTTTGAACGGAGTCGATATCTCGAAAACTGTGGGCGGAGTTAACCGGACAAGAATGAACGATCCTCAGAATGAAGGGCAGCAAACGTAACACTAGAGGTCTGCATTTCCAGGAGGAAACGCGAGATGTTGCGCCGCCTAAACCCCTGCCCCCCGATCCGCATCTTTTCCGCTTAAAGCGAGGTCCTCGATACGGTAAACCCGCGTGGGTCACTAGGCGACGCTTATGGTGAAGGAGTTTACTGCTAAGCTGTCGGTAGTGGGATGTTAAGAGAGCACTCTCCCACAGCAGTTTACATTGGACTCTATGGAGCTGTGTAGGCCGTGAAAGGAAAACGGGGTCAAAGGTCATGAAGCGGGCGGGCTATCGGCCCATAATTTTACGTGGTGGGACCGTGGACCCTCGGGTCTACCCGTTTGAATTCTGGTGTCTGTAGCTCGAAAACTGACCGTGTGACAGCACTTTGAAAGTTTGACAAAAGTTTATGGACATTTTTCCATTCATTCCTATGGGAGTAAAGAGGAAACTTCAAATGGTTACTGTGCGAAAACTATGCAACTTTTCCAAAAGCTGTATACAAGCCCGCATCCCACAGGGAAGCTCTACGAAACAAACTTTGAACGGAGTCGATATCTCGAAAACTGTGGGCGGAGTTAACCGGACAAGAATGAACGATCCTCAGAATGAAGGGCAGCAAACGTAACACTAGAGGTCTGCATTTCCAGGAGGAAACGCGAGATGTTGCGCCGCCTAAACCCCCGCCCCCCGATCCGCGTCTTTCCCGCTTAAAGCGAGGTCCTCGATACGGTAAACCCGTGTGGGTCACTAGGCGACGCTTATGGTGAAGGAGTTTACTGCTAAGCTGTTGGTAGTGGGATGTTAATAGAGCACTGTCCCACAGCAGTTTACATTGGACTCTATGGAGCTCTGTAGGCCGTGAATGGAAAAGGGGTCAAAGGTCATGAAGCGGATGGGCTATCGGCCCATAGTTTTACGTGGTGGGACCGTGGACCCTCGGGTCTGCCCGTTTGAGTTCTGGTGTCTCTAGCTCGAAAACTGACCGTGTGACAGCACTTTGAAAGTTTGACAAAAGTTTATGGACATTTTTCCATTCATTCCTATGGGAGAAAAGTTGAAACTTCAAATGCTTACTGTGCGAAAACTATGTAACTTTTCCAAAAGCTGTATACAAGCCCGCATCCCACAAGGAAGCTCTACGAAACAAACTTTGAACGGGGTCGATATCTCGAAAACTGTGGGCGGAGTTAACCGGACAAGGAATGAAGATCCTCAGAATGAAGGGCAGCAAACGTAACACTAGAGGTCTGCATTTCCAGGAGGAAACGCGAGATGTTGCGCCGCCTAAAGCCCCGCCCCCCGATCCGCGTCTTTCCCGCTTAAAGCGAGGTCCTCGATACGGTAAACCCGCGTGGGTCACTAGGCGACGCTTATGGTGAAGGAGTTTACTGCTAAGCTGTTGGTAGTGGGATGTTAAGAGAGCACTCTCCCACAGCAGTTTACATTGGACTCTATGGAGCTCTGTAGGCCGTGAATGGAAAACGGGGTCAAAGGTCATGAAGCGGGCGGGGTATCGGCCCATAATTTCACGTGGTGGGACCGTGGACCCTCGGGTCTGCCCGTTTGAGTTCTGGTGTCTCTAGCTCGAAAACTGACCGTGTGACAGCAGTTTGAAAGTTTGACAAAAGTTTATGGACATTTTTCCATTCATTCCTATGGGAGAAAACACGAAACTTCAAATGCTTACTGTGCAAAAACTATGTAACTTTTCCAAAAGCTGTATACAAGCCCGCATCCCACAAGGAAGCTCTACGAAACAAACTTTGAACGGGGTCGATATCTCGAAAACTGTGGGCGGAGTTAACCGGACAAGAATGAACGATCCTCAGAATGAAGGGCAGCAAACGTAACACTAGAGGTCTGCATTTCCAGGAGGAAACGCGAGATGTTGCGCCGCCTAAACCCCTGCCCCCCGATCCGCGTCTTTCCCGCTTAAAGCGAGGTCCTCGGTACGGTAAACCCGCGTGGGTCACTAGGCGACGCTTATGGTGAAGGAGTTTACTGCTAAGCTGTTGGTAGGTGGATGTTAAGAGAGCACTCTCCCACAGCAGTTTACATTGGACTCTATGGAGCTCAGTAGGGTGTGAATAGAAAACGATACATTCTGAATTCCACCTTTAAAAACAATTCCACCTTAAGAAACCCAGAATTGTATTGAAATGTCCACATCACAGGCCAAAAGAGTCTTAAAAGCAAAAAAAGATGGCCAATACATTTTAAATACCACCTTAATAAAAATTCCACCTTAAGAAACCCACAGTTGTATTGACACGTCCACCTTTAAAAATGACCACTTGAAATAAAGCTTAAAATGTCGAAAAGACAGGCAGTATATTGTGAATGAGGTATTCTTAAAAAATTCCACCTTAAGAAACCCTGGATAATTAAGACGTCCCCCTTAAAAATGACCTTTAAAGTGTTACAGACTGCCTGTGTATTTCTGTGGCCCTCACAGCTCTACCCCTCAGTCTCTGCTTCTGCCCCTCCCCCTCCCCCCTCTGTCTCTCTCACACGCACGCTCACAGAATACAACTGACAGACTCATGATTCACTGAATTTCGACCGGGGGGACCCTTCAAAAAATCACCCGTAGCTCGAAAACTTTTCCCAACCAAAATTGAACGAAGCATACCGTAGCGACAAGGAGAGTCTGGCACTCGAGATGGTGTAAAAAATTTTTCAGTTTGAGCGAGAATTGATGGTGTAAAGATGAGTTAAAAAAGGGCAAATTTGAGAAAATTTGGCTTTCTGAAAATACATTGAACTCTATGGGAGCCGAAACGTCCTACTGCCAAACAAATCTTCATAACTCCAGAACCGTATCTTCAAATGATTTCAAATCTACATATTTTAGAAAGGGGAAGTTTCTCTACCATTTGAAATTAAAATGAAGTCTGTAGGTGAAAGTATAAGGAAGTTATGGCAAAATGTTCGGCTAAAAGTTGAATATCGAAAAAGGACAGGCATATTCATTTCAATGTATTCCTATGGGAGCGTACCCACCCTCCGAACAAATGCTTATAGCTCAGAAATGATATCCCAAATGGCTAAACTGCATATACCGTTGCGACAAGGAGAGTCTAAGGAAGAAGCTGGTATAAAAAATTAGTAGTTTGAGCGAGAATTGACCGTGTTATGACGAGTTAAAAACAGGAGAAAAATTTAGAAACCGCACTCTGAGCCGCTCCAAAAATACATTGAACTCTATGGGAGCCAAAACCCTCCCTAGTGCCGAACAAAAATTCATAACTCAAAAACCGTATTTTCGATTATGTTCAAATTTACAGATGCTAGAAAGGACAAGTTTATCTACCATTTAAAATTTAAATGAAGTTTCTAGGTGAAAGTATGAGGACGTTATGGCGAATTGTTCGGCTGAAAAGTGAAAAAACGGTTTTGGCCAGTGAACCCAGAGTGTCTATGATGTCACCCACTCTAAATGTCTTCCATACAAGTGAATGGAGGGATATTCAAGGAGGAATAGAAAGAGAAGGATGAGTGCGAGAGGTCCAAAAACGGAAGTGACGGGTCACGGTGCGCCCGGGTCCGACCGTCTGAAATCTCGTGTCCGTAGCTTGAAAATTGACCGAGTTAGAGCAGTTCGAAAATTAATTCCATAGAAATGACTGGGGAAAAACGGAGCGATAAACGAGTGTAGCGGACGAACGAGTGCGGGTATCGGAAAGCTGTATACAAGCCCACATCGTCGCTATAGGACGCACGATTTCCAGGTGGAACGGAGTCGATAGCTCGAAAGCTGCGGGACTAGTTAGGCGGACAAGGAAACGCGGAATAATAAGAATAATAATAATAATAATAATATGACTTAAGAAGAACAGTATATTGCGCGCTGCTGAAGCAGCTTGCGCAACATAACTAGAGGTCTGCATTTCCAGGAGGAAACGCGAGATGTTGCGCCGCCTAAACCCCCGCCCCCCGATCCGCGTCTTTTCCGCTTAAAGCGAGGCCCTCGATACGGTAAACCCGCGTGGGTCACTAGGCGACGCTTATGGTGAAGGAGTTTACTGCTAAGCTGTCGGTAGTGGGATGTTAAGAGAGCACTCTCCCACAGCAGTTTACATTGGACTCTATGGAGCTCTGTAGGCCGTGAATGGAAAACGGGGTCAAAGGTCATGAAGCGGGCGGGGTATCGGCCCATAATTTCACGTGGTGGGACCGTGGACCCTCGGGTCTGCCCGTTTGAGTTCTGGTGTCTCTAGCTCGAAAACTGACCGTGTGACAGCAGTTTGAAAGTTTGACAAAAGTTTATGGACATTTTTCCATTCATTCCTATGGGAGAAAACACGAAACTTCAAATGCTTACTGTGCGAAAACTATGTAACTTTTCCAAAAGCTGTATACAAGCCCGCATCCCACAGGGAAGCTCTACGAAACAAACTTTGAACGGGGTCGATATCTCGAAAACTGTGGGCGGAGTTAACCGGACAAGAATGAACGATCCTCAGAATGAAGGGCAGCAAACGTAACACTAGAGGTCTGCATTTCCAGGAGGAAACGCGAGATGTTGCGCCGCCTAAACCCCTGCCCCCCGATCCGCGTCTTTCCCGCTTAAAGCGAGGTCCTCGGTACGGTAAACCCGCGTGGGTCACTAGGCGACGCTTATGGTGAAGGAGTTTACTGCTAAGCTGTTGGTAGGTGGATGTTAAGAGAGCACTCTCCCACAGCAGTTTACATTGGACTCTATGGAGCTCAGTAGGGTGTGAATAGAAAACGATACATTCTGAATTCCACCTTTAAAAACAATTCCACCTTAAGAAACCCAGAATTGTATTGAAATGTCCACATCACAGGCCAAAAGAGTCTTAAAAGCAAAAAAAGATGGCCAATACATTTTAAATACCACCTTAATAAAAATTCCACCTTAAGAAACCCACAGTTGTATTGACACGTCCACCTTTAAAAATGACCACTTGAAATAAAGCTTAAAATGTCGAAAAGACAGGCAGTATATTGTGAATGAGGTATTCTTAAAAAATTCCACCTTAAGAAACCCTGGATAATTAAGACGTCCCCCTTAAAAATGACCTTTAAAGTGTTACAGACTGCCTGTGTATTTCTGTGGCCCTCACAGCTCTACCCCTCAGTCTCTGCTTCTGCCCCTCCCCCTCCCCCCTCTGTCTCTCTCACACGCACGCTCACAGAATACAACTGACAGACTCATGATTCACTGAATTTCGACCGGGGAGCACCCTCCAAAAAATCACCCGTAGCTCGAAAACTTTTCCCAACCAAAATTGAACGAAGCATACCGTAGCGACAAGGAGAGTCTGGCACTCGAGATGGTGTAAAAAATTTTTCAGTTTGAGCGAGAATTGATGGTGTAAAGATGAGTTAAAAAAGGGCAAATTTGAGAAAATTTGGCTTTCTGAAAATACATTGAACTCTATGGGAGCCGAAACGTCCTACTGCCAAACAAATCTTCATAACTCCAGAACCGTATCTTCAAATGATTTCAAATCTACATATTTTAGAAAGGGGAAGTTTCTCTACCATTTGAAATTAAAATGAAGTCTGTAGGTGAAAGTATAAGGAAGTTATGGCAAAATGTTCGGCTAAAAGTTGAATATCGAAAAAGGACAGGCATATTCATTTCAATGTATTCCTATGGGAGCGTACCCACCCTCCGAACAAATGCTTATAGCTCAGAAATGATATCCCAAATGGCTAAACTGCATATACCGTTGCGACAAGGAGAGTCTAAGGAAGAAGCTGGTATAAAAAATTAGTAGTTTGAGCGAGAATTGACCGTGTTATGACGAGTTAAAAACAGGAGAAAAATTTAGAAACCGCACTCTGAGCCGCTCCAAAAATACATTGAACTCTATGGGAGCCAAAACCCTCCCTAGTGCCGAACAAAAATTCATAACTCAAAAACCGTATTTTCGATTATGTTCAAATTTACAGATGCTAGAAAGGACAAGTTTATCTACCATTTAAAATTTAAATGAAGTTTCTAGGTGAAAGTATGAGGACGTTATGGCGAATTGTTCGGCTGAAAAGTGAAAAAACGGTTTTGGCCAGTGAACCCAGAGTGTCTATGATGTCACCCACTCTAAATGTCTTCCATACAAGTGAATGGAGGGATATTCAAGGAGGAATAGAAAGAGAAGGATGAGTGCGAGAGGTCCAAAAACGGAAGTGACGGGTCACGGTGCGCCCGGGTCCGACCGTCTGAAATCTCGTGTCCGTAGCTTGAAAATTGACCGAGTTAGAGCAGTTCGAAAATTAATTCCATAGAAATGACTGGGGAAAAACGGAGCGATAAACGAGTGTAGCGGACGAACGAGTGCGGGTATCGGAAAGCTGTATACAAGCCCACATCGTCGCTATAGGACGCACGATTTCCAGGTGGAACGGAGTCGATAGCTCGAAAGCTGCGGGACTAGTTAGGCGGACAAGGAAACGCGGAATAATAAGAATAATAATAATAATAATAATATGACTTAAGAAGAACAGTATATTGCGCGCTGCTGAAGCAGCTTGCGCAACATAACTAGAGGTCTGCATTTCCAGGAGGAAACGCGAGATGTTGTGCCGCCTAAACCCCTGCCCCCCGATCCGCGTCTTTCCCGCTTAAAGCGAGTTCCTCGACACGGTAAACCCGCGTGGGTCACTAGGCGACGCTTATGGTGAAGGAGTTTACTGCTAAGCTGTCGGTAGTGGGATGTTAAGAGAGCACTCTCCCACAGCAGTTTACATTGGACTCTATGGAGCTGTGTAGGCCGTGAATGGAAAACGGGGTCAAAGGTCATGAAGCGGGTGGGCTATCGGCCCATAGTTTCACGTGCTGGGACCGTGGACCCTCGGGTCTGGCCGTTTGAATTCTGGTGTCTCTAGCTCGAAAACTGACCGTGTGACAGCAGTTTGAAAGTTTGACAAAAGTTTATGGACATTTTTCCATTCATTCCTATGGGAGAAAAGTTGAAACTTCAAATGCTTACTGTGCTAAAACTATGTAACTTTTCCAAAAGCTGTATACAAGCCCGCATCCCACAGGGAAGCTGTACGAAACAAATTTTGAACGGAGTCGATATCTCGAAAACTGTGGGCGGAGTTAACCGGACAAGAATGAACGATCCTCAGAATGAAGGGCAGCAAACGTAACACTAGAGGTCTGCATTTCCAGGAGGAAACGCGAGATGTTGCGCCGCCTAAACCCCCGCCCCCCGATCCGCGTCTTTCTCGCTTAAAGCGAGGTCCTCGATACGGTAAACCCGCGTGGGTCACTAGGCGACGCCTATGGTGAAGGAGTTTACTGCTAAGCTGTCGGTAGTGGGATGTTAAGAGAGCACTCTCCCACAGCAGTTTACATTGGACTCTATGGAGCTGTGTAGGCCGTGAATGGAAAACGGGGTCAAAGGTCATGAAGCGGGTGGGCTATCGGCCCATAGTTTCACGTGGTGGGACCGTGGACCCTCGGGTCTGCCCGTTTGAGTTCTGGTGTCTCTAGCTCGAAAACTGACCCTGTGACAGCAGTTTGAAAGTTTGACAAAAGTTTATGGACATTTTTCCATTCATTCCTATGGGAGAAAAGATGAAACTTCAAATGCTTACTGTGCGAAAAGTATGTAACTTTTCCAAAAGCTGTATACAAGCCCGCATCCCACAGGGAAGCTCTACGAAAGAAACTTTGAACGGAGTCGATATCTCGAAAACTGTGGGCGGAGTTAACCGGACAAGAATGAACAATCCTCAGAATGAAGGGCAGCAAACGTAACACTAGAGGTCTGCATTTCCAGGAGGAAACGCGAGATGTTGCGCCGCCTAAACCCCCGTCCCCCGATCCGCGTCTTTCCCGCTTAAAGCGAGGTCCTCGATACGGTAAACCCGCGTGGGTCACTAGGCGACGCTTATGGTGAAGGAGTTTACTGCTAAGCTGTCGGTAGTGGGATGTTAAGAGAGCACTCTCCCACAGCAGTTTACATTGGACTCTATGGAGCTCTGTAGGCCGTGAATGGAAAACGATACATTTTGAATTCCACCTTTAAAAACAATTCCACCTTAAGAAACCCAGAATTGTATTGAAATGTCCACATCACAGGCCAAAAGAGTCTTAAAAGCAAAAAAAGATGGCCAATACATTTTAAATACCACCTTAATAAAAATTCCACCTTAAGAAACCCACAGTTGTATTGACACGTCCACCTTTAAAAATGACCACTTTAAATAAAGCTTAAAATGTCGAAAAGACAGGCAGTATATTGTGAATGAGGTATTCTTAAAAAATTCCACCTTAAGAAACCCTGGATAATTAAGACGTCCCCCTTAAAAATGACCTTTAAAGTGTTACAGACTGCCTGTGTATTTCTGTGGCCCTCACAGCTCTCCCTGTCAGTCTGTGCCTCTGCCCCTCCCCCTCCCCCCTCTGTGTCTCTCTCACACGCACGCTCACAGAATACAACTGACAGACTCATGATTCAATGAATTTCGACCGGTGGGGCACCCTCCAAAAAACCTCAAATATCTCCAAAACTTTTCCAGGTCCAAAAATGAACGAAGCATACCGTAGCGACAAGGAGAGTCTGGTGCTCAAGATGGTGTAAAAATTTTTGCACTTTGAGCGAGATTTGATGGTGTAATTACGAGTTAAAAACAGGCAAAGTTTTGAAAATCTGCGTGCCGACCCGCTCTTAAAATACATTGAGCTCTATGGGAGGAAAACCCTCCCAAGTGTCAAACAAAAATTCATAACTCAAGAACGGTATTATCAAACGGTCTGAAACTTACAAGTTTGAGAAAGGGGACATTTCTCTACCATTTAAAATTTAAATGAAGTCTGTAGGTGAAAGTATAAGGAAGTTATGGTGAAATGTTCGGCAGAAAATTGAAAAAGAAAAAAAATAATTTCAATGGGTTCCTATGGGAGCGTACCCACCCTCCGAACAAATGCTTATAGCTCGGAAAGTTTTCCCCACATCACTTAACCGTATATACCTTTGCGACAAGGAGAGTCTGGGGATCGTTATGGTATAAAAAATATGCAGATTAAGTGAGAATTGAGCATGTTATGACGAGTTAAAAACAGGAGAAAATTTTAGAAACCGCACTCTGAGCTGCTCCAAAAATACATTGAACCCTATGGGAGCCGAAACCGTCCCTAGTGCCGAACAAAAATTCATAACTCAAAAACCGTATTTTCAATAATGTTCAAATTTAGAGGTCTTAGAAAGGACAAGTTTCTCTACCATTTAAAATTTAAATGAAGTTTCTAGGTGAAACTATAAAGAAGTTATGGCGATTTGTTCGGCTGAAAAGTGAAAAAACGGCTTTTTGCCACTGAAACTACAGTGGATGACATCACCCCCACTCTAAGGGCCTCCCATTGAAATGAATGGAGGGATTTTGAAGGAGGTATAGAAAGGGAAGGATGAGTGCAAAAATTCTGAAAACGGAAGTGATGGGAGCCGGTACGCCTGGGTCCGACCGTCTAAAATCCCGTGTCCGTAGCTTGAAAAATGACCGAGTTAGAGCACTTTGAAAATTAATTCCATAGAAATGACTGGGGAAAAACGGAGCGATAAACGAGTGTAGCGGACGAACGAGTGCAGGTATCGGAAAGCTGTATACAAGCCCACATCGTCGCTATAGGACGCACGATTTCCAGGTGGAACGGAGTCGATAGCTCGAAAGCTGCGGGACTAGTTAGGCGGACAAGGAAACGCGGAATAATAAGAATAATAATAATAATATGACTTAAGAAGAACAATATATTGCGCGCTGCTGCTTAAAGCAGCAGGCGCAACATAACTAGAGGTCTGCATTTCCAGGAGGAAACGCGAGATGTTGCGCCGCCTAAACCCCCGTCCCCCGATCCGCGTCTTTCCCGCTTAAAGCGAGGTCCTCGATACGGTAAACCCGCGTGGGTCACTAGGCGACGCTTATGGTGAAGGAGTTTACTGCTAAGCTGTTGGTAGTGGGATGTTAAGAGAGCACTCTCCCACAGCAGTTTACATTGGACTCTATGGAGCTCTGTCACAGCTCTCCCCGTCAGTGTCTGCCTCTGCCCCTCCCCCTCCCCCCTCTCTGTCTCTCTCACACGCACGCTCACAGAATACAACTGACAAACTCACGATTCAATGAATTTCGACCGGGGAGCACCCTCCAAAAAATCACCCGTAGCTCGAAAACTTTTCCCAACCAAAATTGAACGAAGTATGAGGAAGTTATGGCGAATTGTTTGGCTGAAAACTGAAAAAACGGTTTTGGCCATGAAATCTAGAGTGGCGATGATGTCACGCACTGTACCCATCCTCCATTCAAATGAATGGGGGGATTTTGAAGGAGGAAAAGAAAGGGAAGGATGAGAGCAAGAGGTCCGAAAACGGAAGTGATGGGACCCGGTACGCCCGGGTCCGACCGTCTGAAATCTCGTGTCCGTAGCTTGAAAATTGACCGAGTTAGAGCACTTTGAAAATTAATTCCATAGAAATGACTGGGGAAAAACGGAGCGATAAACGAGTGTAGCGGACGAACGAGTGCAGGTATCGGAAAGCTGTATACAAGCCCACATCGTCGCTATAGGACGCACGATTTCCAGGTGGAACGGAGTCGATAGCTCGAAAGCTGCGGGACTAGTTAGGCGGACAAGGAAACGCGGAATAATAAAAATAATAATAATAAAAATAATAATAATATGACTTACGGATAACAATATATTGCGCGCTGCTGAAGCAGCTTGCGCAACATAACTAGAGGTCTGCATTTCCAGAAGGAAACGCGAGATGTTGCGCCGCCTAAACCCCTGCCCCCCGATCCGCGTCTTTACCGCTTAAAGCGAGGCCCTCGATACGGTAAACCCGCGTGGGTCACTAGGCGACGCTTATGGTGAAGGAGTTTACTGCTAAGCTGTTGGTAGGTGGATGTTAAGAGAGCACTCTCCCACAGCAGTTTACATTGGACTCTATGGAGCTCAGTAGGGTGTGATTAGAAAACGATACATTCAGAATTCCACCTTTAAAAACAATTCCACCTTAAGAAACCCAGAATTGTATTGAAATGTCCACATCACAGGCCAAAAGAGTCTTAAAAGCAAAAAAAGATGGCCAAAACATTTTAAATACCACCTTAATAAAAATTCCACCTTAAGAAACCCACAGTTGTATTGACACGTCCACCTTTAAAAATGACCACTTGAAATAAAGCTTAAAATGTCGAAAAGACAGGCAGTATATTGTGAATGAGGTATTCTTAAAAAATTCCACCTTAAGAAACCCTGGATAATTAAGACGTCCCCCTTAAAAATGACCTTTAAAGTGTTACAGACTGCCTGTGTATTTCTGTGGCCCTCACAGCTCTTCCCCTCAGTCTCTGCTTCTGCCCCTCCCCCTCCCCCCTCTGTCTCTCTCACACGCACGCTCACAGAATACAACTGACAGACTCATGATTCAATGAATTTCGACCGGGGAGCACCCTCCAAAAAATCACCCGTAGCTCGAAAACTTTTCCCAACCAAAATTGAACGAAGCATACCGTAGCGACAAGGAGAGTCTTGTGGTCGAGATGGTGTAAAAATTTTTTCAGTTTGAGCGAGAATTGATGGTGTAAAGATGAGTTAAAAAAGGGCAAATTTGAGAAAATTTGGCTTTCTGAAAATACATTGAACTCTATGGGAGCCGAAACGTCCTACTGCCAAACAAATCTTCATAACTCCAGAACCGTATCTTCAAATGATTTAAAATCTACATATTTTAGAAAGGGGAAGTTTCTCTACCATTTGAAAGTAAAATGAAGTCTGTAGGTGAAAGTATAAGGAAGTTATGGCAAAATGTTCGGCTAAAAGTTGAATATCGAAAAAGGACAGGCATATTCATTTCAATGTATTCCTATGGGAGCGTACCCACCCTCCGAACAAATGCTTATAGCTCAGAAAAGATATCCCAAATGGCTAAACTGCATATACTGTTGCGACAAGGAGAGTCCAAGGAAGAAGCTGGTATAAAAAATTAGCAGTTTGAGCGAGAATTGACCATGTTATGACGAGTTAAAAACAGGAGAAAAATTTAGAAACCGCACTCTGAGCCGCTCCAAAAATACATTGAACTCTATGGGAGCCAAAACCCTCCCTAGTGCCGAACAAAAATTCATAACTCAAAAACCGTATTATCGATTACGTTCAAATTTACAGATGCTAGAAGGGACAAGTTTCTCTATCATTTAAAATTTAAATGAAGTTTTTAGGTGAAAGTATGAGAACGTTATGGTGAATTGTTCGGGTGAAAAGTGAAAAAACGGTTTTGGCCAGTGAACCCAGAGTGTCTATGATGTCACCCACTCTAAATGTCTTCCATACAAGTGAATGGAGGGATATTCAAGGAGGAATAGAAAGAGAGGGATGAGTGCGAGAGGTCCGAAAACGGAAGTGACGGGTCACGGTGCGCCCGGGTCCGACCGTCTGAAATCTCGTGTCCGTAGCTTGAAAATTGACCGAGTTAGAGCAGTTCGAAAATTAATTCCATAGAAATGACTGGGGAAAAACAGAGCGAAAAACGAGTGTAGCGGACGAACGAGTGCGGGTATCGGAAAGCTGTATACAAGCCCACATCGTCGCTATAGGACGCACGAATTCCAGGTGGAACGGAGTCGATAGCTCGAAAGCTGCGGGACTAGTTAGGCGGACAAGGAAACGCGGAATAATAAGAATAATAATAATAATAATAATAATAATAATATGACTTAAGAAGAACAATATATTGCGCGCTGCTGCTTAAAGCAGCAGGCGCAACATAACTAGAGGTCTGCATTTCCAGGAGGAAACGCGAGATGTTGCGCCGCCTAAACCCCCGTCCCCCGATCCGCGTCTTTCACGCTTAAAGCGAGGTCCTCGATACGGTAAACCCGCGTGGGTCACTAGGCGACGCTTATGGTGAAGGAGTTTACTGCTAAGCTGTTGGTAGGTGGATGTTAAGAGAGCACTCTCCCACAGCAGTTTACATTGGACTCTATGGAGCTCAGTAGGGTGTGATTAGAAAACGATACATTCAGAATTCCACCTTTAAAAACAATTCCACCTTAAGAAACCCAGAATTGTATTGAAATGTCCACATCACAGGCCAAAAGAGTCTTAAAAGCAAAAAAAGATGGCCAAAACATTTTAAATACCACCTTAATAAAAATTCCACCTTAAGAAACCCACAGTTGTATTGACACGTCCACCTTTAAAAATGACCACTTGAAATAAAGCTTAAAATGTCGAAAAGACAGGCAGTATATTGTGAATGAGGTATTCTTAAAAAATTCCACCTTAAGAAACCCTGGATAATTAAGACGTCCCCCTTAAAAATGACCTTTAAAGTGTTACAGACTGCCTGTGTATTTCTGTGGCCCTCACAGCTCTTCCCCTCAGTCTCTGCTTCTGCCCCTCCCCCTCCCCCCTCTGTCTCTCTCACACGCACGCTCACAGAATACAACTGACAGACTCATGATTCAATGAATTTCGACCGGGGAGCACCCTCCAAAAAATCACCCGTAGCTCGAAAACTTTTCCCAACCAAAATTGAACGAAGCATACCGTAGCGACAAGGAGAGTCTTGTGGTCGAGATGGTGTAAAAATTTTTTCAGTTTGAGCGAGAATTGATGGTGTAAAGATGAGTTAAAAAAGGGCAAATTTGAGAAAATTTGGCTTTCTGAAAATACATTGAACTCTATGGGAGCCGAAACGTCCTACTGCCAAACAAATCTTCATAACTCCAGAACCGTATCTTCAAATGATTTAAAATCTACATATTTTAGAAAGGGGAAGTTTCTCTACCATTTGAAAGTAAAATGAAGTCTGTAGGTGAAAGTATAAGGAAGTTATGGCAAAATGTTCGGCTAAAAGTTGAATATCGAAAAAGGACAGGCATATTCATTTCAATGTATTCCTATGGGAGCGTACCCACCCTCCGAACAAATGCTTATAGCTCAGAAAAGATATCCCAAATGGCTAAACTGCATATACTGTTGCGACAAGGAGAGTCCAAGGAAGAAGCTGGTATAAAAAATTAGCAGTTTGAGCGAGAATTGACCATGTTATGACGAGTTAAAAACAGGAGAAAAATTTAGAAACCGCACTCTGAGCCGCTCCAAAAATACATTGAACTCTATGGGAGCCAAAACCCTCCCTAGTGCCGAACAAAAATTCATAACTCAAAAACCGTATTATCGATTACGTTCAAATTTACAGATGCTAGAAGGGACAAGTTTCTCTATCATTTAAAATTTAAATGAAGTTTTTAGGTGAAAGTATGAGAACGTTATGGTGAATTGTTCGGGTGAAAAGTGAAAAAACGGTTTTGGCCAGTGAACCCAGAGTGTCTATGATGTCACCCACTCTAAATGTCTTCCATACAAGTGAATGGAGGGATATTCAAGGAGGAATAGAAAGAGAGGGATGAGTGCGAGAGGTCCAAAAACGGAAGTGACGGGTCACGGTGCGCCCGGGTCCGACCGTCTGAAATCTCGTGTCCGTAGCTTGAAAATTGACCGAGTTAGAGCAGTTCGAAAATTAATTCCATAGAAATGACTGGGGAAAAACAGAGCGAAAAACGAGTGTAGCGGACGAACGAGTGCGGGTATCGGAAAGCTGTATACAAGCCCACATCGTCGCTATAGGACGCACGAATTCCAGGTGGAACGGAGTCGATAGCTCGAAAGCTGCGGGACTAGTTAGGCGGACAAGGAAACGCGGAATAATAAAAATAATAATAAAAATAATAATAATAATAATATGACTTAAGAAGAACAATATATTGCGCGCTGCTGCTTAAAGCAGCAGGCGCAACATAACTAGAGGTCTGCATTTCCAGGAGGAAACGCGAGATGTTGCGCCGCCTAAACCCCTGCCCCCCGATCCGCGTCTTTCACGCTTAAAGCGAGGTCCTCGATACGGTAAACCCGCGTGGGTCACTAGGCGACGCCTATGGTGAAGGAGTTTACTGCTAAGCTGTCGGTAGTGGGATGTTAAGAGAGCACTCTCCCACAGCAGTTTACATTGGACTCTATGGAGCTGTGTAGGCCGTGAATGGAAAACGGGGTCAAAGGTCATGAAGCGGGTGGGCTATCGGCCTATAGTTTCACGTGGTGGGACCGTGGACCCTCGGGTCTGCCCGTTTGAGTTCTGGTGTCTCTAGCTCGAAAACTGACCGTGTGACAGCAGTTTAAAAGTTTGACAAAAGTTTATGGACACTTTTCCATTCATTCCTATGGGAGAAAAGTTGAAACTTCAAATGCTTACTGTGCTAAAACTATGTAACTTTTCCAAAAGCTGTATACAAGCCCGCATCCCACAGGGAAGCTCTACGAATGAAACTTTGAACGGAGTCGATATCTCGAAAACTGTGGGTGGAGTTAACCGGACAAGAATGAACGATCCTCAGAATGAAGGGCAGCAAACGTAACACTAGAGGTCTGCATTTCCAGGAGGAAACGCGAGATGTTGCGCCGCCTAAACCCCCGTCCCCCGATCCGCGTCTTTACCGCTTAAAGCGAGGTCCTCGATACGGTAAACCCGCGTGGGTCACTAGGCGACGCTTATGGTGAAGGAGTTTACTGCTAAGCTGTTGGTAGTGGGATGTTAAGAGAGCACTCTCCCAGAGCAGTTTACATTGGACTCTATGGAGCTCTGTAGGCCGTGAAAGGAAAACGGGGTCAAAGGTCATGAAGCGGGTGGGCTATCGGCCCATAATTTCACGTGGGGGGACCGTGGACTCTCGGGTCTGCCCGTTTGAGTTCTGGTGTCTCTAGCTCGAAAACTGAGCGTGTGACAGCAGTTTGAAAGTTTGACAAAAGTTTATGGACATTTTTCCATTCATTCCTATGGGAGAAAAGATGAAACTTCAAATGCTTACTGTGCGAAAACTATGCAACTTATCCAAAAGCTGTATACAAGCCCGCATCCCACAGGGAAGCTCTACGAATGAAACTTTGAACGGAGTCGATATCTCGAAAACTGTGGGCGGAGTTAACCGGACAAGAATGAACGATCCTCAGAATGAAGGGCAGCAAACGTAACACTAGAGGTCTGCATTTCCAGGAGGAAACGCGAGATGTTGCGCCGCCTAAACCCCCGTCCCCCGATCCGCGTCTTTCCCGCTTAAAGCGAGGTCCTCGATACGGTAAACCCGCGTGGGTCACTAGGCGACGCTTATGGTGAAGGAGTTTACTGCTAAGCTGTCGGTAGTGGGATGTTAAGAGAGCACTCTCCCACAGCAGTTTACATTGGACTCTGTGGAGCTCAGTAGGCCGTGAATGGAAAACGGGGTCAAAGGTCATGAAGCGGGTGGGCTATCGGCCTATAGTTTCACGTGGTGGGACCGTGGACCCTCGGGTCTGCCCGTTTGAATTCTGGTGTCTCTAGCTCAAAAACTGACCGTGTGACAGCACTTTGAAAGTTTGACAAAAGTTTATGGACATTTTTCCATTCATTCCTATGGGAGAAAAGTTGAAACTTCAAATGCTTACTGTGCTAAGACTATGTAACTTTTCCAAAAGCTGTATACAAGCCCACATCCCACAGGGAAGCTCTACGAAACAAACTTTGAACGGAGTCGATATCTCGAAAACTGTGGGCGGAGTTAACCGGACAAGAATGAACGATCCTCAGAATGAAGGGCAGCAAACGTAACACTAGAGGTCTGCATTTCCAGGAGGAAACGCGAGATGTTGCGCCGCCTAAACCCCCGTCCCCCGATCCGCGTCTTTCCCGCTTAAAGCGAGGTCCTCGATACGGTAAACCCGCGTGGGTCACTAGGCGACGCTTATGGTGAAGGAGTTTACTGCTAAGCTGTTGGTAGTGGGATGTTAAGAGAGCACTCTCCCAGAGCAGTTTACATTGGACTCTATGGAGCTCTGTAGGCCGTGAAAGGAAAACGGGGTCAAAGGTCATGAAGCGGGTGGGCTATCGGCCCATAATTTCACGTGGGGGGACCGTGGACTCTCGGGTCTGCCCGTTTGAGTTCTGGTGTCTCTAGCTCGAAAACTGAGCGTGTGACAGCAGTTTGAAAGTTTGACAAAAGTTTATGGACATTTTTCCATTCCTTCCTATGGGAGAAAAGATGAAACTTCAAATGCTTACTGTGCGAAAACTATGCAACTTATCCAAAAGCTGTATACAAGCCCGCATCCCACAGGGAAGCTCTACGAATGAAACTTTGAACGGAGTCGATATCTCGAAAACTGTGGGCGGAGTTAACCGGACAAGAATGAACGATCCTCAGAATGAAGGGCAGCAAACGTAACACTAGAGGTCTGCATTTCCAGGAGGAAACGCGAGATGTTGCGCCGCCTAAACCCCCGTCCCCCGATCCGCGTCTTTCCCGCTTAAAGCGAGGTCCTCGATACGGTAAACCCGCGTGGGTCACTAGGCGACGCTTATGGTGAAGGAGTTTACTGCTAAGCTGTCGGTAGTGGGATGTTAAGAGAGCACTCTCCCACAGCAGTTTACATTGGACTCTGTGGAGCTCAGTAGGCCGTGAATGGAAAACGGGGTCAAAGGTCATGAAGCGGGTGGGCTATCGGCCTATAGTTTCACGTGGTGGGACCGTGGACCCTCGGGTCTGCCCGTTTGAATTCTGGTGTCTCTAGCTCAAAAACTGACCGTGTGACAGCACTTTGAAAGTTTGACAAAAGTTTATGGACATTTTTCCATTCATTCCTATGGGAGAAAAGTTGAAACTTCAAATGCTTACTGTGCTAAAACTATGTAACTTTTCCAAAAGCTGTATACAAGCCCGCATCCCACAGGGAAGCTCTACGAATGAAACTTTGAACGGAGTCGATATCTCGAAAACTGTGGGCGGAGTTAACCAGACAAGAACGAACGATCCTCAGAATGAAGGGCAGCAAACGTAACACTAGAGGTCTGCATTTCCAGGAGGAAACGCGAGATGTTGCGCCGCCTAAACCCCCGTCCCCCGATCCGCGTCTTAAAATGTTGAAAAGACAGGCTGTATATTGTGAATGAGGTATTCTTTAAAAATTCCACCTTAAGAAACCCTGGATATTTAAGACGTCCCCCTTAAAAATGACCTTTAAAGTGTTACAGACTGCCTGTGTATTTCTGTGGCCCTCACTCCTCTCCCGGTCAGTCTCTGCCTCTGCCCCTCCCCCTCCCCCCTCTGTCTCTCTCACACGCACGCTCACAGAACACAACTGACAGACTCAGGATTCAATGAATTTCGACCGGGGGGGACCCTTCAAAAAATGACCCGTAGCTCGAAAACTTTTCCCAACCAAAATTGAACGAAGCATACCGTAGCGACAAGGAGAGTCTGGCGCTCGAGATGGTGTAAAAAATTTTTCAGTTTGAGCGAGAATTGATGGTGTAAAGATGAGTTAAAAAAGGGCAAATTTGAGAAAATTTGGCTTTCTGAAAATACATTGAACTCTATGGGAGCCGAAACGTCCTACTGCCAAACAAATCTTCATAACTCCAGAACCGTATCTTCAAATGATTTCAAATCTACATATTTTAGAAAGGGGAAGTTTCTCTACCATTTGAAAGTAAAATGAAGTCTGTAGGTGAAAGTATAAGGAAGTTATGGCAAAATGTTCGGCTAAAAGTTGAATATCGAAAAAGGACAGGCATATTCATTTCAATGTATTCCTATGGGAGCGTACCCACCCTCCGAACAAATGCTTATAGCTCAGAAATGATATCCCAAATGGCTAAACTGCATATACCGTTGCGACAAGGGGAGTCTAAGGAAGAAGCTGGTATAAAAAATTAGCAGTTTGAGCGAGAATTGACCGTGTTATGACGAGTTAAAAACAGGAGAAAAATTTAGAAACCGCACTCTGAGCCGCTCCAAAAATACATTGAACTCTATGGGAGCCAAAACCCTCCCTAGTGCCGAACAAAAATTCATAACTCAAAAACCGTATTTTCGATTATGTTCAAATTTACAGATGCTAGAAAGGACAAGTTTATCTACCATTTAAAATTTAAATGAAGTTTCTAGGTGAAAGTATGAGGACGTTATGGCGAATTGTTCGGCTGAAAAGTGAAAAAACGGTTTTGGCCAGTGAACCCAGAGTGTCTATGATGTCACCCACTCTAAATGTCTTCCATACAAGTGAATGGAGGGATATTCAAGGAGGAATAGAAAGAGAAGGATGAGTGCGAGAGGTCCAAAAACGGAAGTGACGGGTCACGGTGCGCCCGGGTCCGACCGTCTGAAATCTCGTGTCCGTAGCTTGAAAATTGACCGAGTTAGAGCAGTTCGAAAATTAATTCCATAGAAATGACTGGGGAAAAACGGAGCGATAAACGAGTGTAGCGGACGAACGAGTGCGGGTATCGGAAAGCTGTATACAAGCCCACATCGTCGCTATAGGACGCACGATTTCCAGGTGGAACGGAGTCGATAGCTCGAAAGCTGCGGGACTAGTTAGGCGGACAAGGAAACGCGGAATAATAAGAATAATAATAATAATAACTAGAGGTCTGCATTTCCAGGAGGAAACGCGAGATGTTGCGCCGCCTAAACCCCCGCCCCCCGATCCGCGTCTTTCCCGCTTAAAGCGAGGTCCTCGACACGGTAAACCCGCGTGGGTCACTAGGCGACGCTTATGGTGAAGGAGTTTACTGCTAAGCTGTCGGTAGTGGGATGTTAAGAGAGCACTCTCCCACAGCAGTTTACATTGGACTCTATGGAGCTCTGTAGGCCGTGAAAGGGAAACGGGGTCAAAGGTCATGAAGCGGGTGGGCTATCGGCCCATAATTTTACGTGGAGGGACCGTGGACCCTCGGGTCTGCCCGTTTGAGTTCTGGTGTCTCTAGCTCGAAAACTGAGCGTGTGACAGCAGTTTGAAAGTTTGACAAAAGTTTATGGACATTTTTCCATTCATTCCTATGGGAGAAAAGATGAAACTTCAAATGCTTACTGTGCGAAAACTATGCAACTTTTCCAAAAGCTGTATACAAGCCCGCATCCCACAGGGCAGCTCTACGAAACAAACTTTGAACGGAGTCGATATCTCGAAAACTGTGGGCGGAGTTAACCGGACAAGAACGAACGATCCTCAGAATGAAGGGCAGCAAACGTAACACTAGTGGTCTGCATTTCCAGGAGGAAACGCGAGATGTTGCGCCGCCTAAACCCCTGCCCCCCGATCCGCGTCTTTCCCGCTTAAAGCGAGGTCCTCGATACGGTAAACCCGCGTGGGTCACTAGGCGACGCTTATGGTGAAGGAGTTTACTGCTAAGCTGTCGGTAGTGGGATGTTAAGGGAGCACTCTCCCACAGCAGTTTACATTGGACTCTATGGAGCTCTGTAGGCCGTGAAAGGAAAACGGGGTCAAAGGTCATGAAGCGGGTGGGCTATCGGCCCATAAATTCACGTGGTGGGACCGTGGACTCTCGGGTCTGCCCGTTTGAATTCTGGTGTCTCTAGCTCGAAAACTGACCGTGTGACAGCAGTTTTAAAGTTTGACAAAAGTTTATGGACATTTTTCCATTCATTCCTATGGGAGAAAAGATGAAACTTCAAATGCTTACTGTGCGAAAACTATGTAACTTTTCCAAAAGCTGTATACAAGCCCGCATCCCACAGGGCAGCTCTACGAGACAAACTTTGAACGGAGTCTATATCTCGAAAACTGTGGGCGGAGTTAACCGGACAAGAATGAACGATCCTCTGAATGAAGGGCAGCAAACGTAACACTAGAGGTCTGCATTTCCAGGAGGAAACGCGAGATGTTGCGCCGCCGAAACCCCCGTCCCCCGATCCGCGTCTTTCCCGCTTAAAGCGAGGTCCTCGATACGGTAAACCCGCGTGGGTCACTAGGCGACGCTTATGGTGAAGGAGTTTACTGCTAAGCTGTCGGTAGTGGGATGTTAAGAGAGCACTCTCCCACAGCAGTTTACATTGGACTCTATGGAGCTCTGTAGGCCGTGAATGGAAAACGGGGTCAAAGGTCATGAAGCGGGCGGGGTATCGGCCTATAATTTCACGTGGTGGGACCTTGGACTCTCGGGTCTGCCCGTTTGAATTCTGGTGTCTCTAGCTCGAAAACTGAGCGTGTGACAGCAGTTTGAAAGTTTGACAAAAGTTTATGGACATATTTCCATTCATTCCTATGGGACAAAAGATGAAACTTCAAATGCTTACTGTGCTAAAACTATGCAACTTTTCCAAAAGCTGTATACAAGCCCGCATCCCACAGGGAAGCTCTACGAATGAAACTTTGAACGAAGTCGATATCTCGAAAACTGTGGGCGGAGTTAACCGGACAAGAATGAACGATCCTCAGAATGAAGGGCAGCAAACGTAACACTAGAGGTCTGCATTTCCAGGAGGAAACGCGAGATGTTGCGCCGCGGAAACCCCCGTCCCCTGATCCGCGTCTTTCCCGCTTAAAGCGAGGTCGTCAGTAGGGAAACCCGCGTGGGTCACTAGGCCACGCTATGGTGAAAGAGTTGTGTGCTAAGCTGTCGGTAGTGGGATGTTAAGGGAGCACTCTCCCACAGCAGCTTACATTGGACTCTATGGAGCTCTGTAGGCCGTGAATGGAAAACGGGGTCAAAGGTCATGAAGCGGGTGGGCTATCGGCCCATAATTTTACGTGGTGGGACCGTGGACCCTCGGGTCTGCCCGTTTGAGTTCTGGTGTCTCTAGCTCGAAAACTGAGCGTGTGACAGCAGGTTTAAAGTTTGACAAAAGTTTATGGACATTTTTCCATTCATTCCTATGGGAGTAAAGATGAAACTTCAAATGCTTACTGTGCAAAAACTATGTAACTTTTCCAAAAGCTGTATACAAGCCCGCATCCCACAGGGAAGCTCTACGAAACAAACTTTGAACGGAGTCGATATCTCGAAAACTGTGGGCGGAGTTAACCGGACAAGAATGAACGATCCTCAGAATGAAGGGCAGCAAACGTAACACTAGAGGTCTGCATTTCCAGGAGGAAACGCGAGATGTTGCGCCGCCTAAACCCCCGTCCCCCGATCCGCGTCTTTCCCGCTTAAAGCGAGGCCCTCGATACGGTAAACCCGCGTGGGTCACTAGGCGACGCTTATGGTGAAGGAGTTTACTGCTAAGCTGTCGGTAGTGGCATGTTAAGAGAGCACTCTCCCACAGCAGTTTACATTGGACTCTATGGAGCTGTGTAAGCCGTGAAAGGAAAACGGGGTTAAAGGTCATGAAGCGGGTGGGCTATCGGCCTATAGTTTCACGTGGTGGGACCGTGGACCCTCGGGTCTGCCCGTTTGAGTTCTGGTGTCTCTAGCTCGAAAACTGACCGTGTGACAGCAGTTTAAAAGTTTGACAAAAGTTTATGGACATTTTTCCATTCATTCCTATGGGAGTAAGGATGAAACTTCAAATGCTTACTGTGCGAAAACTATGCAACTTTTCCAAAAGCTGTATACAAGCCCGCATCCCACAGGGAAGCTCTACGAAACAAACTTTGAACGGAGTCGATATCTCGAAAACTGTGGGCGGAGTTAACCGGACAAGAACGAACGATCCTCAGAATGAAGGGCAGCAAACGTAACACTAGAGGTCTGCATTTCCAGGAGGAAACGCGAGATGTTGCGCCGCCAAAACCCCCGTCCCCCGATCCGCGTCTTTCCCGCTTAAAGCGAAGTCGTAGGTAGGGAAAACCCGCGTGGGTCACTAGGCGACGCTTATGGTGAAGGAGTTTACTGCTAAGCTGTTGGTAGTGGGATGTTAAGAGAGCACTCTCCCACAGCAGTTTACATTGGACTCTATGGAGCTCAGTAGGGCGTGAATAGAAAACGATAAATTTTGAATTCCACATTTAAAAACAATTCCACCTTAAGAAACCCAGAATTGTATTGAAATGTCCACATCACAGGCCAAAAGAGTCTTAAAAGCAAAAAAGATGGCCAATACATTTTAAATACCACCTTAATAAAAACGTCCACCTTTAAAAATGACCACTTGAAATAAAGCTTAAAATGTCGAAAAGACAGGCAGTATATTGTGAATGAGGTATTCTTAAAAAATTCCACCTTAAGAAACCCTGGATAATTAAGACGTCCCCCTTAAAAATGACCTTTAAAGTGTTACAGACTGCCTGTGTATTTCTGTGGCCCTCACAGCTCTCCCCGTCAGTCTCTGACTCTGCCCCTCCCCCTCCCCCCTCTGTCTCTCTCTCACACGCACGCTCACAGAATACAACTGACAGACTCATGATTCAATGAATTTCGACCGGGGAGCACCCTCCAAAAAATCACCCGTAGCTCGAAAACTTTTCCCAACCAAAATTGAACGAAGCATACCGTAGCGACAAGGAGAGTCTGGCGCTCGAGATGGTGTAAAAATTTTTTCAGTTTGAGCGAGAATTGATGGTGTAAAAATGAGTTAAAAAAGGGCAAATTTGAGAAAATTTGGCTTTCTGAAAATACATTGAACTCTATGGGAGCCGAAACGTCCTACTGCCAAACAAATCTTCATAACTCCAGAACCGTATCTTCAAATGATTTCAAATCTACATATTTTAGAAAGGAGAAGTTTCTCTACCATTTGAAAGTAAAATGAAGTCTGTAGGTGAAAGTATAAGGAAGTTATGGCAAAATGTTCGGCTAAAAGTTGAATATCGAAAAAGGACAGGCATATTCATTTCAATGTATTCCTATGGGAGCGTACCCACCCTCCGAACAAATGCTTATAGCTCAGAAATGATATCCCAAATGGCTAAACTGCATATACCGTTGCGACAAGGAGAGTCTAAGGAAGAAGCTGGTATAAAAAATTAGCAGTTTGAGCAAGAATTGACCGTGTTATGACGAGTTAAAAACAGGAGAAAAATTTAGAAACCGCACTCTGAGCCGCTCCAAAAATACATTGAACTCTATGGGAGCCAAAACCCTCCCTAGTGCCGAACAAAAATTCATAACTCAAAAACCGTATTATCGATTACGTTCAAATTTACAGATGCTAGAAAGGACAAGTTTCTCTATCATTTAAAATTTAAATGAAGTTTTTAGGTGAAAGTATGAGAACGTTATGGTGAATTGTTCGGCTGAAAAGTGAAAAAACGGTTTTGGCCAGTGAACCCAGAGTGTCTATGATGTCACCCACTCTAAATGTCTTCCATACAAGTGAATGGAGGGATATTCAAGGAGGAATAGAAAGAGAGGGATGAGTGCGAGAGGTCCGAAAACGGAAGTGACGGGTCACGGTGCGCCCGGGTCCGACCGTCTGAAATCTCGTGTCCGTAGCTTGAAAATTGACCGAGTTAGAGCAGTTTGAAAATTAATTCCATAGAAATGACTGGGGAAAAACGGAGCGATAAACGAGTGTAGCGGACGAACGAGTGCGGGTATCGGAAAGCTGTATACAAGCCCACATCGTCGCTATAGGACGCACGATTTCCAGGTGGAACGGAGTCGATAGCTCGAAAGCTGCGGGACTAGTTAGGCGGACAAGGAAACGCGGAATAATAAGAATAATAATAATAATAATAATATGACTTACGGATAACAATATATCGCGCCGCTGCTTACAGCAGCAGGCGCAACATAATAATATGACTTAAGAAGAACAGTATATTGCGCGCTGCTGAAGCAGCTTGCGCAACATAACTAGAGGTCTGCATTTCCAGGAGGAAACGCGAGATGTTGCGCCGCCTAAACCCCCGCCCCCCGATCCGCGTCTTTCCCGCTTAAAGCGAGGTCCTCGATACGGTAAACCCGCGTGGGTCACTAGGCGACGCTTATGGTGAAGGAGTTTACTGCTAAGCTGTCGGTAGTGGGATGTTAAGAGAGCACTCTCCCACAGCAGTTTACATTGGACTCTATGGAGCTCTGTAGGCCGTGAATGGAAAACGGGGTCAAAGGTCATGAAGCGGGCGGGGTATCGGCCTATAATTTCAAGTGGTGGGACCTTGGACTCTCGGGTCTGCCCGTTTGAATTCTGGTGTCTCTAGCTCGAAAACTGAGCGTGTGACAGCAGTTTGAAAGTTTGACAAAAGTTTATGGACATATTTCCATTCATTCCTATGGGACAAAAGATGAAACTTCAAATGCTTACTGTGCTAAAACTATGCAACTTTTCCAAAAGCTGTATACAAGCCCGCATCCCACAGGGAAGCTCTACGAATGAAACTTTGAACGGAGTCGATATCTCGAAAACTGTGGGCGGAGTTAACCGGACAAGAACGAACGATCCTCAGAATGAAGGGCAGCAAACGTAACACCAGGAGGAAACGCGAGATGTTGCGCCGCCTAAACCCCTGCCCCCCGATCCGCGTCTTTCCCGCTTAAAGCGAGGTCCTCGACACGGTAAACCCGCGTGGGTCACTAGGCGACGCTTATGGTGAAGGAGTTTACTGCTAAGCTGTCGGTAGTGGCATGTTAAGAGAGCACTCTCCCACAGCAGTTTACATTGGACTCTATGGAGCTGTGTAAGCCGTGAAAGGAAAACGGGGTTAAAGGTCATGAAGCGGGTGGGCTATCGGCCTATAGTTTCACGTGGTGGGACCGTGGACCCTCGGGTCTGCCCGTTTGAGTTCTGGTGTCTCTAGCTCGAAAACTGACCGTGTGACAGCAGTTTAAAAGTTTGACAAAAGTTTATGGACATTTTTCCATTCATTCCTATGGGAGTAAGGATGAAACTTCAAATGCTTACTGTGCGAAAACTATGCAACTTTTCCAAAAGCTGTATACAAGCCCGCATCCCACAGGGAAGCTCTACGAAACAAACTTTGAACGGAGTCGATATCTCGAAAACTGTGGGCGGAGTTAACCGGACAAGAACGAACGATCCTCAGAATGAAGGGCAGCAAACGTAACACTAGAGGTCTGCATTTCCAGGAGGAAACGCGAGATGTTGCGCCGCCAAAACCCCCGTCCCCCGATCCGCGTCTTTCCCGCTTAAAGCGAAGTCGTAGGTAGGGAAAACCCGCGTGGGTCACTAGGCGACGCTTATGGTGAAGGAGTTTACTGCTAAGCTGTTGGTAGTGGGATGTTAAGAGAGCACTCTCCCACAGCAGTTTACATTGGACTCTATGGAGCTCAGTAGGGCGTGAATAGAAAACGATAAATTTTGAATTCCACCTTTAAAAACAATTCCACCTTAAGAAACCCAGAATTGTATTGAAATGTCCACATCACAGGCCAAAAGAGTCTTAAAAGCAAAAAAGATGGCCAATACATTTTAAATACCACCTTAATAAAAATTCCACCTTAAGAAACCCACAGTTGTATTGACACGTCCACCTTTAAAAATGACCACTTGAAATAAAGCTTAAAATGTCGAAAAGACAGGCAGTATATTGTGAATGAGGTATTCTTAAAAAATTCCACCTTAAGAAACCCTGGATAATTAAGACGTCCCCCTTAAAAATGACCTTTAAAGTGTTACAGACTGCCTGTGTATTTCTGTGGCCCTCACAGCTCTCCCCGTCAGTCTCTGACTCTGCCCCTCCCCCTCCCCCCTCTGTCTCTCTCTCACACGCACGCTCACAGAATACAACTGACAGACTCATGATTCAATGAATTTCGACCGGGGAGCACCCTCCAAAAAATCACCCGTAGCTCGAAAACTTTTCCCAACCAAAATTGAACGAAGGATACCGTAGCGACAAGGAGAGTCTGGCGCTCGAGATGGTGTAAAAATTTTTTCAGTTTGAGCGAGAATTGATGGTGTAAAAATGAGTTAAAAAAGGGCAAATTTGAGAAAATTTGGCTTTCTGAAAATACATTGAACTCTATGGGAGCCGAAACGTCCTACTGCCAAACAAATCTTCATAACTCCAGAACCGTATCTTCAAATGATTTCAAATCTACATATTTTAGAAAGGAGAAGTTTCTCTACCATTTGAAAGTAAAATGAAGTCTGTAGGTGAAAGTATAAGGAAGTTATGGCAAAATGTTCGGCTAAAAGTTGAATATCGAAAAAGGACAGGCATATTCATTTCAATGTATTCCTATGGGAGCGTACCCACCCTCCGAACAAATGCTTATAGCTCAGAAATGATATCCCAAATGGCTAAACTGCATATACCGTTGCGACAAGGAGAGTCTAAGGAAGAAGCTGGTATAAAAAATTAGCAGTTTGAGCAAGAATTGACCGTGTTATGACGAGTTAAAAACAGGAGAAAAATTTAGAAACCGCACTCTGAGCCGCTCCAAAAATACATTGAACTCTATGGGAGCCAAAACCCTCCCTAGTGCCGAACAAAAATTCATAACTCAAAAACCGTATTATCGATTACGTTCAAATTTACAGATGCTAGAAAGGACAAGTTTCTCTATCATTTAAAATTTAAATGAAGTTTTTAGGTGAA
Organism: Hoplias malabaricus; assembly: GCF_029633855.1. Lineage (NCBI taxonomy): Eukaryota > Metazoa > Chordata > Actinopteri > Characiformes > Erythrinidae > Hoplias > Hoplias malabaricus. Next base: position 11,288,055 of record NC_089818.1, read on the forward strand.
AGTATGAGAACGTTATGGTGAATTGTTCGGCTGAAAAGTGAAAAAACGGTTTTGGCCAGTGAACCCAGAGTGTCTATGATGTCACCCACTCTAAATGTCTTCCATACAAGTGAATGGAGGGATATTCAAGGAGGAATAGAAAGAGAGGGATGAGTGCGAGAGGTCCGAAAACGGAAGTGACGGGTCACGGTGCGCCCGGGTCCGACCGTCTGAAATCTCGTGTCCGTAGCTTGAAAATTGACCGAGTTAGAGCAGTTCGAAAATTAATTCCATAGAAATGACTGGGGAAAAACGGAGCGATAAACGAGTGTAGCGGACGAACGAGTGCGGGTATCGGAAAGCTGTATACAAGCCCACATCGTCGCTATAGGACGCACGATTTCCAGGTGGAACGGAGTCGATAGCTCGAAAGCTGCGGGACTAGTTAGGCGGACAAGGAAACGCGGAATAATAAGAATAATAATAATAATAATAATATGACTTACGGATAACAATATATCGCGCCGCTGCTTACAGCAGCAGGCGCAACATAATAATATGACTTAAGAAGAACAGTATATTGCGCGCTGCTGAAGCAGCTTGCGCAACATAACTAGAGGTCTGCATTTCCAGGAGGAAACGCGAGATGTTGCGCCGCCTAAACCCCCGCCCCCCGATCCGCGTCTTTCCCGCTTAAAGCGAGGTCCTCGATACGGTAAACCCGCGTGGGTCACTAGGCGACGCTTATGGTGAAGGAGTTTACTGCTAAGCTGTCGGTAGTGGGATGTTAAGAGAGCACTCTCCCACAGCAGTTTACATTGGACTCTATGGAGCTCTGTAGGCCGTGAATGGAAAACGGGGTCAAAGGTCATGAAGCGGGCGGGGTATCGGCCTATAATTTCAAGTGGTGGGACCTTGGACTCTCGGGTCTGCCCGTTTGAATTCTGGTGTCTCTAGCTCGAAAACTGAGCGTGTGACAGCAGTTTGAAAGTTTGACAAAAGTTTATGGACATATTTCCATTCATTCCTATGGGACAAAAGATGAAACTTCAAATGCTTACTGTGCTAAAACTATGCAACTTTTCCAAAAGCTGTATACAAGCCCGCATCCCACAGGGAAGCTCTACGAATGAAACTTTGAACGGAGTCGATATCTCGAAAACTGTGGGCGGAGTTAACCGGACAAGAACGAACGATCCTCAGAATGAAGGGCAGCAAACGTAACACCAGGAGGAAACGCGAGATGTTGCGCCGCCTAAACCCCTGCCCCCCGATCCGCGTCTTTCCCGCTTAAAGCGAGGTCCTCGACACGGTAAACCCGCGTGGGTCACTAGGCGACGCTTATGGTGAAGGAGTTTACTGCTAAGCTGTTGGTAGTGGGATGTTAAGAGAGCACTGTCCCACAGCAGTTTACATTGGACTATGTGGAGCTGTGTAGGCCGTGAATGGAAAACGGGGTCAAAGGTCATGAAGCGGGTGGGCTATCGGCCCATAATTTCACGTGGTGGGACCTTGGACTCTCGGGTCTGCCCGTTTGAGTTCTGGTGTCTCTAGCTCGAAAACTGAGCGTGTGACAGCAGTTTGAAAGTTTGACAAAAGTTTATGGACATTTTTCCATTCATTCCTATGGGAGAAAAGATGAAACTTCAAATGCTTACTGTGCTAAAACTATGCAACTTTTCCAAAAGCTGTATACAAGCCCGCATCCCACAGGGAAGCTCTACGAATGAAACTTTGAACGGAGTCGATATCTCGAAAACTGTGGGCGGAGTTAACCGGACAAGAATAAACGATCCTCAGAATGAAGGGCAGCAAACGTAACACTAGAGGTCTGCATTTCCAGGAGGAAACGCGAGATGTTGCGCCGCCTAAACCCCTGCCCCCCGATCCGCGTCTTTCCCGCTTAAAGCGAGGTCCTCGATACGGTAAACCCACATGGGTCACTAGGCGACGCTTATGGTGAAGGAGTTTACTGCTAAGCTGTCGGTAGTGGGATGTTAAGAGAGCACTCTCCCACAGCAGTTTACATTGGACTCTATGGAGCTCAGTAGGCCGTGAATGTAAAACGAGGTCAAAGGTCATGAAGCGGGTGGGCTATCGGCCTATAATTTCACGTGGCGAGACCGTGGACTCTCGGGTCTGCCCGTTTGAGTTCTGGTGTCTCTAGCTCGAAAACTGACCGTGTGACAGCAGTTTTAAAGTTTGACAAAAGTTTATGGACATTTTTCCATTCATTCCTATGGGAGTAAAGATGAAACTTCAAATGCTTACTGTGTGAAAACTATGTAACTTTTCCAAAAGCTGTTTACAAGCCCGCATCCCACAGGGAAGCTGTACGAAACAAACTTTGAACGGAGTCGATATCTCGAAAACTGTGGGCGGAGTTAACCGGACAAGAATGAACGATCCTCAGAATGAAGGGCAGCAAACGTAACACAGGAGGAAACGCGAGATGTTGCGCCGCCTAAACCCCTGCCCCCCGATCCGCGTCTTTCCCGCTTAAAGCGAGGTCCTCGATACGGTAAACCCACATGGGTCACTAGGCGACGCTTATGGTGAAGGAGTTTACTGCTAAGCTGTCGGTAGTGGGATGTTAAGAGAGCACTCTCCCACAGCAGTTTACATTGGACTCTATGGAGCTCTGTAGGCCGTGAATGGAAAACGATACATTTTGAATTCCACCTTTAAAAACAATTCCACCTTAAGAAACCCAGAATTGTATTGAAATGTCCACATCACAGGCCAAAAGAGTCTTAAAAGCAAAAAAAGATGGCCAATACATTTTAAATACCACCTTAATAAAAATTCCACCTTAAGAAACCCACAGTTGTATTGACACGTCCACCTTTAAAAATGACCACTTTAAATAAAGCTTAAAATGTCGAAAAGACAGGCAGTATATTGTGAATGAGGTATTCTTAAAAAATTCCACCTTAAGAAACCCTGGATAATTAAGACGTCCCCCTTAAAAATGACCTTTAAAGTGTTACAGGCTGCCTGTGTATTTCTGTGGCCCTCACAGCTCTCCCTGTCAGTCTGTGCCTCTGCCCCTCCCCCTCCCCCCTCTCTCTCTCTCACAGGCACGCTCACAGAATACAACTGACAGACTCATGATTCAATGAATTTCGACCGGTGGGGCACCCTCCAAAAAACCTCAAATATCTCCAAAACTTTTCCAGGTCCAAAAATGAACGAAGCATACCGTAGCGACAAGGAGAGTCTGGTGCTCGAGATGGTGTAAAAATTTTTGCACTTTGAGCGAGATTTGATGGTGTAATTACGAGTTAAAAACAGGCAAAGTTTTGAAATCTGCGTGCCGACCCGCTCTTAAAATACATTGAGCTCTATGGGAGGAAAACCCTCCCAAGTGTCAAACAAAAATTCATAACTCAAGAACGGTATTATCAAACGGTCTGAAACTTACAAGTTTGAGAAAGGGGACATTTCTCTACCATTTAAAATTTAAATGAAGTCTGTAGGTGAAAGTATAAGGAAGTTATGGTGAAATGTTCGGCAGAAAATTGAAAAAGAAAAAAAATAATTTCAATGGGTTCCTATGGGAGCGTACCCACCCTCCGAACAAATGCTTATAGCTCAGAAATGATATCCCAAATGGCTAAACTGCATATACCGTTGCGACAAGGAGAGTCTAAGGAAGAAGCTGGTATAAAAAATTAGCAGTTTGAGCAAGAATTGACCGTGTTATGACGAGTTAAAAACAGGAGAAAAATTTAGAAACCGCACTCTGAGCCGCTCCAAAAATACATTGAACTCTATGGGAGCCAAAACCCTCCCTAGTGCCGAACAAAAATTCATAACTCAAAAACCGTATTATCGATTACGTTCAAATTTACAGATGCTAGAAAGGACAAGTTTCTCTATCATTTAAAATTTAAATGAAGTTTTTAGGTGAAAGTATGAGAACGTTATGGTGAATTGTTCGGCTGAAAAGTGAAAAAACGGTTTTGGCCAGTGAACCCAGAGTGTCTATGATGTCACCCACTCTAAATGTCTTCCATACAAGTGAATGGAGGGATATTCAAGGAGGAATAGAAAGAGAGGGATGAGTGCGAGAGGTCCGAAAACGGAAGTGACGGGTCACGGTGCGCCCGGGTCCGACCGTCTGAAATCTCGTGTCCGTAGCTTGAAAATTGACCGAGTTAGAGCAGTTCGAAAATTAATTCCATAGAAATGACTGGGGAAAAACGGAGCGATAAACGAGTGTAGCGGACGAACGAGTGCGGGTATCGGAAAGCTGTATACAAGCCCACATCGTCGCTATAGGACGCACGATTTCCAGGTGGAACGGAGTCGATAGCTCGAAAGCTGCGGGACTAGTTAGGCGGACAAGGAAACGCGGAATAATAAGAATAATAATAATAATAATAATATGACTTACGGATAACAATATATCGCGCCGCTGCTTACAGCAGCAGGCGCAACATAATAATATGACTTAAGAAGAACAGTATATTGCGCGCTGCTGAAGCAGCTTGCGCAACATAACTAGAGGTCTGCATTTCCAGGAGGAAACGCGAGATGTTGCGCCGCCTAAACCCCCGCCCCCCGATCCGCGTCTTTCCCGCTTAAAGCGAGGTCCTCGATACGGTAAACCCGCGTGGGTCACTAGGCGACGCTTATGGTGAAGGAGTTTACTGCTAAGCTGTCGGTAGTGGGATGTTAAGAGAGCACTCTCCCACAGCAGTTTACATTGGACTCTATGGAGCTCTGTAGGCCGTGAATGGAAAACGGGGTCAAAGGTCATGAAGCGGGCGGGGTATCGGCCTATAATTTCAAGTGGTGGGACCTTGGACTCTCGGGTCTGCCCGTTTGAATTCTGGTGTCTCTAGCTCGAAAACTGAGCGTGTGACAGCAGTTTGAAAGTTTGACAAAAGTTTATGGACATATTTCCATTCATTCCTATGGGACAAAAGATGAAACTTCAAATGCTTACTGTGCTAAAACTATGCAACTTTTCCAAAAGCTGTATACAAGCCCGCATCCCACAGGGAAGCTCTACGAATGAAACTTTGAACGGAGTCGATATCTCGAAAACTGTGGGCGGAGTTAACCGGACAAGAACGAACGATCCTCAGAATGAAGGGCAGCAAACGTAACACCAGGAGGAAACGCGAGATGTTGCGCCGCCTAAACCCCTGCCCCCCGATCCGCGTCTTTCCCGCTTAAAGCGAGGTCCTCGACACGGTAAACCCGCGTGGGTCACTAGGCGACGCTTATGGTGAAGGAGTTTACTGCTAAGCTGTTGGTAGTGGGATGTTAAGAGAGCACTGTCCCACAGCAGTTTACATTGGACTATGTGGAGCTGTGTAGGCCGTGAATGGAAAACGGGGTCAAAGGTCATGAAGCGGGTGGGCTATCGGCCCATAATTTCACGTGGTGGGACCTTGGACTCTCGGGTCTGCCCGTTTGAGTTCTGGTGTCTCTAGCTCGAAAACTGAGCGTGTGACAGCAGTTTGAAAGTTTGACAAAAGTTTATGGACATTTTTCCATTCATTCCTATGGGAGAAAAGATGAAACTTCAAATGCTTACTGTGCTAAAACTATGCAACTTTTCCAAAAGCTGTATACAAGCCCGCATCCCACAGGGAAGCTCTACGAATGAAACTTTGAACGGAGTCGATATCTCGAAAACTGTGGGCGGAGTTAACCGGACAAGAATAAACGATCCTCAGAATGAAGGGCAGCAAACGTAACACTAGAGGTCTGCATTTCCAGGAGGAAACGCGAGATGTTGCGCCGCCTAAACCCCTGCCCCCCGATCCGCGTCTTTCCCGCTTAAAGCGAGGTCCTCGATACGGTAAACCCACATGGGTCACTAGGCGACGCTTATGGTGAAGGAGTTTACTGCTAAGCTGTCGGTAGTGGGATGTTAAGAGAGCACTCTCCCACAGCAGTTTACATTGGACTCTATGGAGCTCAGTAGGCCGTGAATGTAAAACGAGGTCAAAGGTCATGAAGCGGGTGGGCTATCGGCCTATAATTTCACGTGGCGAGACCGTGGACTCTCGGGTCTGCCCGTTTGAGTTCTGGTGTCTCTAGCTCGAAAACTGACCGTGTGACAGCAGTTTTAAAGTTTGACAAAAGTTTATGGACATTTTTCCATTCATTCCTATGGGAGTAAAGATGAAACTTCAAATGCTTACTGTGTGAAAACTATGTAACTTTTCCAAAAGCTGTTTACAAGCCCGCATCCCACAGGGAAGCTGTACGAAACAAACTTTGAACGGAGTCGATATCTCGAAAACTGTGGGCGGAGTTAACCGGACAAGAATGAACGATCCTCAGAATGAAGGGCAGCAAACGTAACACAGGAGGAAACGCGAGATGTTGCGCCGCCTAAACCCCTGCCCCCCGATCCGCGTCTTTCCCGCTTAAAGCGAGGTCCTCGATACGGTAAACCCACATGGGTCACTAGGCGACGCTTATGGTGAAGGAGTTTACTGCTAAGCTGTCGGTAGTGGGATGTTAAGAGAGCACTCTCCCACAGCAGTTTACATTGGACTCTATGGAGCTCTGTAGGCCGTGAATGGAAAACGATACATTTTGAATTCCACCTTTAAAAACAATTCCACCTTAAGAAACCCAGAATTGTATTGAAATGTCCACATCACAGGCCAAAAGAGTCTTAAAAGCAAAAAAAGATGGCCAATACATTTTAAATACCACCTTAATAAAAATTCCACCTTAAGAAACCCACAGTTGTATTGACACGTCCACCTTTAAAAATGACCACTTTAAATAAAGCTTAAAATGTCGAAAAGACAGGCAGTATATTGTGAATGAGGTATTCTTAAAAAATTCCACCTTAAGAAACCCTGGATAATTAAGACGTCCCCCTTAAAAATGACCTTTAAAGTGTTACAGACTGCCTGTGTATTTCTGTGGCCCTCACAGCTCTCCCTGTCAGTCTGTGCCTCTGCCCCTCCCCCTCCCCCCTCTCTCTCTCTCACAGGCACGCTCACAGAATACAACTGACAGACTCATGATTCAATGAATTTCGACCGGTGGGGCACCCTCCAAAAAACCTCAAATATCTCCAAAACTTTTCCAGGTCCAAAAATGAACGAAGCATACCGTAGCGACAAGGAGAGTCTGGTGCTCGAGATGGTGTAAAAATTTTTGCACTTTGAGCGAGATTTGATGGTGTAATTACGAGTTAAAAACAGGCAAAGTTTTGAAATCTGCGTGCCGACCCGCTCTTAAAATACATTGAGCTCTATGGGAGGAAAACCCTCCCAAGTGTCAAACAAAAATTCATAACTCAAGAACGGTATTATCAAACGGTCTGAAACTTACAAGTTTGAGAAAGGGGACATTTCTCTACCATTTAAAATTTAAATGAAGTCTGTAGGTGAAAGTATAAGGAAGTTATGGTGAAATGTTCGGCAGAAAATTGAAAAAGAAAAAAAATAATTTCAATGGGTTCCTATGGGAGCGTACCCACCCTCCGAACAAATGCTTATAGCTCGGAAAGTTTTCCCCACATCACTTAACCGTATATACCGTTGCGACAAGGAGAGTCTGGGGATCGATATGGTATAAAAAATTTGCAGATTAAGTGAGAATTGAGCATGTTATGACGAGTTAAAAACAGGAGAAAATTTTAGAAACCGCACTCTGAGCTGCTCCAAAAATACATTGAACCCTATGGGAGCCGAAACCGTCCCTAGTGCCGAACAAAAATTCATAACTCAAAAACCGTATTTTCAATAATGTTCAAATTTAGAGGTCTTAGAAAGGACAAGTTTCTCTACCATTTAAAATTTAAATGAAGTTTCTAGGTGAAACTATAAGGAAGTTATGGCGATTTGTTCGGCTGAAAAGTGAAAAAACGGCTTTTTGCCACTGAAACTACAGTGGATGACATCACCCCCACTCTAAGGGCCTCCCATTGAAATGAATGGAGGGATTTTGAAGGAGGTATAGAAAGGGAAGGATGAGTGCAAAAATTCTGAAAACGGAAGTGATGGGAGCCGGTACGCCCGGGTCCGACCGTCTGAAATCCCGTGTCCGTAGCTTGAAAAATGACCGAGTTAGAGCACTTTGAAAATTAATTCCATAGAAATGACTGGGGAAAAACGGAGCGATAAACGAGTGTAGCGGACGAACGAGTGCGGGTATCGGAAAGCTGTATACAAGCCCACATCGTCGCTATAGGACGCACGATTTCCAGGTGGAACGGAGTCGATAGCTCGAAAGCTGCGGGACTAGTTAGGCGGACAAGGAAACGCGGAATAATAATAATAATAATAATAATAATATGACTTAAGAAGAACAATATATTGCGCGCTGCTGCTTAAAGCAGCAGGCGCAACATAACTAGAGGTCTGCATTTCCAGGAGGAAACGCGAGATGTTGCGCCGCCGAAACCCCCGTCCCCCGATCCGCGTCTTTCCCGCTTAAAGCGAGGTCCTCGATACGGTAAACCCGCGTGGGTCACTAGGCGACGCTTATGGTGAAGGAGTTTACTGCTAAGCTGTCGGTAGTGGGATGTTAAGAGAGCACTCTCCCACAGCAGTTTACATTGGACTCTATGGAGCTCTGTAGGCCGTGAATGGAAAACGGGGTCAAAGGTCATGAAGCGGGTGGGCTATCGGCCTATAATTTTACGTGGTGGGACCGTGGACCCTCGGGTCTACCCGTTTGAGTTCTGGTGTCTCTAGCTCGAAAACTGAGCGAGTGACAGCAGTTTTAAAGTTTGACAAAAGTTTATGGACATTTTTCCATTCATTCCTATGGGAGTAAAGATGAAACTTCAAATGCTTCCTGTGCGAAAACTATGTAACTTTTCCAAAAGCTGTATACAAGCCCGCATCCCACAGGGAAGCTCTACGAAACAAACTTTGAACGGAGTCGATATCTCGAAAACTGTGGGCGGAGTTAACCGGACAAGAACGAACGATCCTCAGAATGAAGGGCAGCAAACGTAACACTAGAGGTCTGCATTTCCAGGAGGAAACGCGAGATGTTGCGCCGCCTAAACCCCCGTCCCCCGATCCGCGTCTTAAAATGTTGAAAAGACAGGCTGTATATTTTGAATGAGGTATTCTTTAAAAATTCCACCTTAAGAAACCCTGGATATTTAAGACGTCCCCCTTAAAAATGACCTTTAAAGTGTTACAGACTGCCTGTGTATTTCTGTGGCCCTCACTCCTCTCCCGGTCAGTCTCTGCCTCTGCCCCTCCCCCTCCCCCCTCTGTCTCTCTCACACGCACGCTCACAGAACACAACTGACAGACTCAGGATTCAATGAATTTCGACCGGGGGGACCCTTCAAAAAATGACCCGTAGCTCGAAAACTTTTCCCAACCAAAATTGAACGAAGCATACCGTAGCGACAAGGAGAGTCTGGCGCTCGAGATGGTGTAAAAAATTTTTCAGTTTGAGCGAGAATTGATGGTGTAAAGATGAGTTAAAAAAGGGCAAATTTGAGAAAATTTGGCTTTCTGAAAATACATTGAACTCTATGGGAGCCGAAACGTCCTACTGCCAAACAAATCTTCATAACTCCAGAACCGTATCTTCAAATGATTTCAAATCTACATATTTTAGAAAGGGGAAGTTTCTCTACCATTTGAAAGTAAAATGAAGTCTGTAGGTGAAAGTATAAGGAAGTTATGGCAAAATGTTCGGCTAAAAGTTAAATATCGAAAAAGGACAGGCATATTCATTTCAATGTATTCCTATGGGAGCGTACCCACCCTCCGAACAAATGCTTATAGCTCAGAAATGATATCCCAAATGGCTAAACTGCATATACCGTTGCGACAAGGGGAGTCTAAGGAAGAAGCTGGTATAAAAAATTAGCAGTTTGAGCGAGAATTGACCGTGTTATGACGAGTTAAAAACAGGAGAAAAATTTAGAAACCACACTCTGAGCCGCTCCAAAAATACATTGAACTCTATGGGAGCCAAAACCCTCCCTAGTGCCGAACAAAAATTCATAACTCAAAAACCGTATTTTCGATTATGTTCAAATTTACAGATGCTAGAAAGGACAAGTTTATCTATCATTTAAAATTTAAATGAAGTTTTTAGGTGAAAGTATGAGAACGTTATGGTGAATTGTTCGGCTGAAAAGTGAAAAAACGGTTTTGGCCAGTGAACCCAGAGTGTCTATGATGTCACCCACTCTAAATGTCTTCCATACAAGTGAATGGAGGGATATTCAAGGAGGAATAGAAAGAGAGGGATGAGTGCGAGAGGTCCAAAAACGGAAGTGACGGGTCACGGTGCGCCCGGGTCCGACCGTCTGAAATCTCGTGTCCGTAGCTTGAAAATTGACCGAGTTAGAGCAGTTCGAAAATTAATTCCATAGAAATGACTGGGGAAAAACGGAGCGATAAACGAGTGTAGCGGACGAACGAGTGCGGGTATCGGAAAGCTGTATACAAGCCCACATCGTCGCTATAGGACGCACGATTTCCAGGTGGAACGGAGTCGATAGCTCGAAAGCTGCGGGACTAGTTAGGCGGACAAGGAAACGCGGAATAATAAGAATAATAATAATAATAATAATATGACTTAAGAAGAACAGTATATTGCGCGCTGCTGAAGCAGCTTGCGCAACATAACTAGAGGCCTGCATTTCCAGGAGGAAACGCGAAATGTTGCGCCGCCTAAACCCCCGTCCCCCGATCCGCGTCTTTCCCGCTTAAAGCGAGGTCCTCGATACGGTAAACCCGCGTGGGTCACTAGGCGACGCTTATGGTGAAGGAGTTTACTGCTAAACTGTCGGTAGTGGGATGTTAAGAGAGCACTCTCCCACAGCAGTTTACATTGGACTCTATGGAGCTCTGTAGGCCGTGAATGGAAAACGATACATTTTGAATTCCACCTTTAAAAACAATTCCACCTTAAGAAACCCAGAATTGTATTGAAATGTCCACATCACAGGCCAAAAGAGTCTTAAAAGCAAAAAAAGATGGCCAATACATTTTAAATACCACCTTAATAAAAATTCCACCTTAAGAAACCCACAGTTGTATTGACACGTCCACCTTTAAAAATGACCACTTTAAATAAAGCTTAAAATGTCGAAAAGACAGGCAGTATATTGTGAATGAGGTATTCTTAAAAAATTCCACCTTAAGAAACCCTGGATAATTAAGACGTCCCCCTTAAAAATGACCTTTAAAGTGTTACAGGCTGCCTGTGTATTTCTGTGGCCCTCACAGCTCTCCCTGTCAGTCTGTGCCTCTGCCCCTCCCCCTCCCCCCTCTCTCTCTCTCACAGGCACGCTCACAGAATACAACTGACAGACTCATGATTCAATGAATTTCGACCGGTGGGGCACCCTCCAAAAAACCTCAAATATCTCCAAAACTTTTCCAGGTCCAAAAATGAACGAAGCATACCGTAGCGACAAGGAGAGTCTGGTGCTCGAGATGGTGTAAAAATTTTTGCACTTTGAGCGAGATTTGATGGTGTAATTACGAGTTAAAAACAGGCAAAGTTTTGAAAATCTGCGTGCCGACCCGCTCTTAAAATACATTGAGCTCTATGGGAGGAAAACCCTCCCAAGTGTCAAACAAAAATTCATAACTCAAGAACGGTATTATCAAACGGTCTGAAACTTACAAGTTTGAGAAAGAGGACATTTCTCTACCATTTAAAATTTAAATGAAGTCTGTAGGTGAAAGTATAAGGAAGTTATGGTGAAATGTTCGGCAGAAAATTGAAAAAGAAAAAAAATCATTTCAATGGGTTCCTATGGGAGCGTACCCACCCTCCGAACAAATGCTTATAGCTCGGAAAGTTTTCCCCACATCACTTAACCATATATACCTTTGCGACAAGGAGAGTCTGGGGATCGATATGGTATAAAAAATTTGCAGATTAAGTGAGAATTGAGCATGTTATGACGAGTTAAAAACAGGAGAAAATTTTAGAAACCGCACTCTGAGCTGCTCCAAAAATACATTGAACCCTATGGGAGCCGAAACCGTCCCTAGTGCCGAACAAAAATTCATAACTCAAAAACCGTATTTTCAATAATGTTCAAATTTAGAGGTCTTAGAAAGGACAAGTTTCTCTACCATTTAAAATTTAAATGAAGTTTCTAGGTGAAACTATAAGGAAGTTATGGCGATTTGTTCGGCTGAAAAGTGAAAAAACGGCTTTTTGCCACTGAAACTACAGTGGATGACATCACCCCCACTCTAAGGGCCTCCCATTGAAATGAATGGAGGGATTTTGAAGGAGGTATAGAAAGGGAAGGATGAGTGCAAAAATTCTGAAAACGGAAGTGATGGGAGCCGGTACGCCCGGGTCCGACCGTCTAAAATCCCGTGTCCGTAGCTTGAAAAATGACCGAGTTAGAGCACTTTGAAAATTAATTCCATAGAAATGACTGGGGAAAAACGGAGCGATAAACGAGTGTAGCGGACGAACGAGTGCGGGTATCGGAAAGCTGTATACAAGCCCACATCGTCGCTATAGGACGCACGATTTCCAGGTGGAACGGAGTCGATAGCTCGAAAGCTGCGGGACTAGTTAGGCGGACAAGGAAACGCGGAATAATAATAATAATAATAACTAGAGGTCTGCATTTCCAGGAGGAAACGCGAGATGTTGCGCCGCCTAAACCCCCGTCCCCCGATCCGCGTCTTTCCCGCTTAAAGCGAGGTCCTCGATACGGTAAACCCGCGTGGGTCACTAGGCGACGCTTATGGTGAAGGAGTTTACTGCTAAGCTGTCGGTAGTGGGATGTTAATAGAGCACTGTCCCACAGCAGTTTACATTGGACTCTATGGAGCTCTGTAGGCCGTGAATGGAAAACGGGGTCAAAGGTCATGAAGCGGGTGGGCTATCGGCCCATAATTTTACGTGGTGGGACCGTGGACCCTCGGGTCTGCCCGATTGAGTTCTGGTGTCTCTAGCTCGAAAACTGACCGTGTGACAGCAGTTTGAAAGTTTGACAAAAGTTTATGGACATTTTTCCATTCATTCCTATGGGAGAAAAGTTGAAACTTCAAATGCTTACTGTGCTAAAACTATGTAACTTTTCCAAAAGCTGTATACAAGCCAGCATCCCACAGGGAAGCTGTACGAATGAAACTTTGAACGGAGTCGATATCTCGAAAACTGTGGGCGGAGTTAACCGGACAAGAATGAACGATCCTCAGAATGAAGGGCAGCAAACGTAACACGAGATGTTGCGCCGCCTAAACCCCCGTTCCCCGATCCGCGTCTTTCCCGCTTAAAGCGAGGTCCTCGATACGGTAAACCCGCGTGGGTCACTAGGCGACGCTTATGGTGAAGGAGTTTACTGCTAAGCTGTCGGTAGTGGGATGTTAAGAGCGCACTCTCCCACAGCAGTTTACATTGGACTCTATGGAGCTCTGTAGGCCGTGAAAGGAAAACGGGGTCAAAGGTCATGAAGCGGGTGGGCTATCGGCCCATAGTTTCACGTGCTGGGACCGTGGACCCTCGGGTCTGCCCGTTTGAGTTCTGGTGTCTCTAGCTCGAAAACTGACCGTGTGACAGCAGTTTTAAAGTTTGACAAAAGTTTATGGACATTTTTCCATTCATTCCTATGGGAGTAAAGATGAAACTTCAAATGCTTCCTGTGCGAAAACTATGTAACTTTTCCAAAAGCTGTATACAAGCCCGCATCCCACAGGGAAGCTCTACGAAACAAACTTTGAACGAAGTCGATATCTCGAAAACTGTGGGCGGAGTTAACCGGACAAGAATGAACGATCCTCAGAATGAAGGGCAGCAAACGTAACACTAGAGGTCTGCATTTCCAGGAGGAAACGCGAGATGTTGCGCCGCCGAAACCCCCGTCCCCCGATCCGCGTCTTAAAATGTTGAAAAGACAGCCAGTATATTGTGAATGAGGTATTCTTAAAAAATTCCACCTTAAGAAACCCTGGATAATTAAGATGTCCCCCTTAAAAATGACCTTTAAAGTGTTACAGACTGCCTGTGTATTTCTGTGGCCCTCACAGCTCTCCCCGTCAGTGTCTGCCTCTGCCCCTCCCCCTCCCCCCTCTCTGTCTCTCTCACACGCACGCTCACAGAACACAACTGACAAGACTCAGGATTCAATGAATTTCGACCGGTGGGACCCTTCAAAAAATGACCCGTAGCTCGAAAACTTTTCCCAACCAAAATTGAACGAAGCATACCGTAGCGACAAGGAGAGTCTGGCGCTCGAGATGGTGTAAAAATTTTTTCAGTTTGAGCGAGAATTGATGGTGTAAAGATGAGTTAAAAAAGGGCAAATTTGAGAAAATTTGGCTTTCTGAAAATACATTGAACTCTATGGGAGCCGAAACGTCCTACTGCCAAACAAATCTTCATAACTCCAGAACCGTATCTTCAAATGATTTCAAATCTACATGTTTTAGAAAGGGGAAGTTTCTCTACCATTTGAAAGTAAAACGAAGTCTGTAGGTGAAAGTATAAGGAAGTTATGGCAAAATGTTCGGCTAAAAGTTGAATATCGAAAAAGGACAGGCATATTCATTTCAATGTATTCCTATGGGAGCGTACCCACCCTCCGAACAAATGCTTATAGCTCAGAAAAGATATCCCAAATGGCTAAACTGCATATACCGTTGCGACAAGGAGAGTCTAAGGAAGAAGCTGGTATAAAAAATTAGCAGTTTGAGCGAGAATTGACCGTGTTATGACGAGTTAAAAACAGGAGAAAAATTTAGAAACCGCACTCTGAGCCGCTCCAAAAATACATTGAACTCTATGGGAGCCAAAACCCTCCCTAGTGCCGAACAAAAATTCATAACTCAAAAACCGTATTTTCAATAATGTTCAAATTTAGAGGTCTTAGAAAGGACAAGTTTCTCTACCATTTAAAATTTAAATGAAGTTTCTAGGTGAAAGTATGAGGACGTTATGGTGAATTATTCGGCTGAAAAGTGAAAAAACGGTTTTGGCCAGTGAACCCAGAGTGTCTATGACGTCACCCACTCTAAATGTCTTCCATACAAGTGAATGGAGGGATATTCAAGGAGAGATAGAAAGAGAAGGATGAGTGCGAGAGGTCCGAAAACGGAAGTGACGGGTCCGGGTGCGCCCGGGTCCGACCGTCTGAAATCTCGTGTCCGTAGCTTGAAAATTGACCGAGTTAGAGCAGTTCGAAAATTAATTCCATAGAAATGACTGGGGAAAAACAGAGCGAAAAACGAGTGTAGCGGACGAACGAGTGCGGGTATCGGAAAGCTGTATACAAGCACACATCGTCGCTATAGGACGCATGATTTCCAGGTGGAACGGAGTCGATAGCTCGAAAGCTGCGGGACTAGTTAAGCGGACAAGGAAACGCGGAATAATAAAAATAATAATAAAAATAATAATAATAATAATATGACTTTCGGATAACAATATATTGCGCGCTGCTGAAGCAGCTTGCGCAACATAATAATAATATGACTTTCGGATAACAATATATTGCGCGCTGCTGAAGCAGCTTGCGCAACATAATAATAATATGACTTTCGGATAACAATATATTGCGCGCTGCTGAAGCAGCTTGCGCAACATAACTAGGCGACGCTTATGGTGAAGGAGTTTACTGCTAAGCTGTCGGTAGTGGGATGTTAAGAGAGCACTCTCCCACAGCAGTTTACATTGGACTCTATGGAGCTCTGTAGGCCGTGAATGGAAAACGGGGTCAAAGGTCATGAAGCGGGTGGGCTATCGGCCTATAGTTTCACGTGGTGGGACCGTGGACTCTCGGGTCTGCCCGTTTGAGTTCAGGTGTCTCTAGCGCGAAAACTGACCGTGTGACAGCAGTTTGAAAGTTTGACAAAAGTTTATGGACACTTTTCCATTCATTCCTATGGGAGAAAACACGAAACTTGACATGCTTACTGTGCAAAAACTATGTAAGTTTTCCAAAAGCTGTATACAAGCCCGCATCCCACAGGGAAGCTCTACGAATGAAACTTTGAACGGAGTCCATATCTCGAAAACTGTGGGCGGAGTTAACCGGACAAGAATGAACGATCCTCAGAATGAAGGGCAGCAAACGTAACACTAGAGGTCTGCATTTCCAGGAGGAAACGCGAGATGTTGCGCCGCCTAAACCCCCGCCCCCCGATCCGCGTCTTTCCCGCTTAAAGCGAGGTCCTCGATACGGTAAACCCGCGTGGGTCACTAGGCGACGCTTATGGTGAAGGAGTTTACTGCTAAGCTGTCGGTAGTGGGATGTTAAGGGAGCACTCTCCCACAGCAGTTTACATTGGACTCTATGGAGCTCTGTAGGCCGTGAAAGGAAAACGGGGTCAAAGGTCATGAAGCGGGTGGGCTATCGGCCCATAAATTCACGTGGTGGGACCGTGGACTCTCGGGTCTGCCCGTTTGAATTCTGGTGTCTCTAGCTCGAAAACTGACCGTGTGACAGCAGTTTTAAAGTTTGACAAAAGTTTATGGACATTTTTCCATTCATTCCTATGGGAGAAAAGATGAAACTTCAAATGCTTCCTGTGCGAAAACTATGTAACTTTTCCAAAAGCTGTATACAAGCCCGCATCCCACAGGGCAGCTCTACGAGACAAACTTTGAACGGAGTCTATATCTCGAAAACTGTGGGCGGAGTTAACCGGACAAGAATGAACGATCCTCAGAATGAAGGGCAGCAAACGTAACACTAGAGGTCTGCATTTCCAGGAGGAAACGCGAGATGTTGCGCCGCCTAAACCCCTGCCCCCCGATCCGCGTCTTTCCCGCTTAAAGCGAGGTCCTCGACACGGTAAACCCGCGTGGGTCACTAGGCGACGCTTATGGTGAAGGAGTTTACTGCTAAGCTGTTGGTAGTGGGATGTTAAGAGAGCACTGTCCCACAGCAGTTTACATTGGACTATGTGGAGCTGTGTAGGCCGTGAATGGAAAACGGGGTCAAAGGTCATGAAGCGGGTGGGCTATCGGCCCATAATTTCACGTGGCGGGACCGTGGACTGTCGGGTGTGCCCGTTTGAATTCTGGTGTCTGTAGCTCGAAAACTGACCGTGTGACAGCAGTTTGAAAGTTTGACAAAAGTTTATGGACATTTTTCCATTCATTCCTATGGGAGTAAAGATGAAACTTCAAATGCTTCCTGTGCGAAAACTATGCAACTTTTCCAAAAGCTGTATACAAGCCCGCATCCCACAGGGAAGCTCTACGAAACAAACTTTGAACGGAGTCGATATCTCGAAAACTGTGGGCGGAGTTAACCGGACAAGAATGAACGATCCTCAGAATGAAGGGCAGCAAACGTAACACTAGAGGTCTGCATTTCCAGGAGGAAACGCGAGATGTTGCGCCGCCTAAACCCCTGCCCCCCGATCCGCGTCTTTTCCGCTTAAAGCGAGGCCCTCGATACGGTAAACCCGCGTGGGTCACTAGGCGACGCTTATGGTGAAGGAGTTTACTGCTAAGCTGTTGGTAGTGGGATGTTAAGAGAGCACTCTCCCACAGGAGTTTACATTGGACTCTATGGAGCTCAGTAGGGCGTGAATGGAAAACGGGGTCAAAGGTCATGAAGCGGGTGGGCTATCGGCCCATAATTTCACGTGGTGGGACCGTGGACTCTCGGGTCTGCCCGTTTGAGTTCTGGTGTCTCTAGGTCGAAAACTGACCGTGTGACAGCAGTTTGAAAGTTTGACAAAAGTTTATGGACATTTTTCCATT
Organism: Hoplias malabaricus; assembly: GCF_029633855.1. Taxonomy (NCBI): domain Eukaryota; kingdom Metazoa; phylum Chordata; class Actinopteri; order Characiformes; family Erythrinidae; genus Hoplias; species Hoplias malabaricus. Next base: position 11,305,695 of record NC_089818.1, read on the forward strand.
CATTCCTATGGGAGTAAGGATGAAACTTCAAATGCTTACTGTGCGAAAACTATGCAACTTTTCCAAAAGCTGTATACAAGCCCGCATCCCACAGGGAAGGTCTACGAAACAAACTTTGAACGGAGTCGATATCTCGAAAACTGTGGGCGGAGTTAACCGGACAAGAACAAACAATCCTCAGAATGAAGGGCAGCAAACGTAACACTAGAGGTCTGCATTTCCAGGAGGAAACGCGAGATGTTGCGCCGCCTAAACCCCTGCCCCCCGATCCGCGTCTTTCCCGCTTAAAGCGAGGTCCTCGATACGGTAAACCCGCGTGGGTCACTAGGCGACGCCTATGGTGAAGGAGTTTACTGCTAAGCTGTTGGTAGTGGGATGTTAAGAGAGCACTCTCCCACAGCAGTTTACATTGGACTCTATGGAGCTGTGTAGGCCGTGAATGGAAAATGGGGTCAAAGGTCATGAAGCGGGCGGGGTATCGGCCTATAATTTCACGTGGTGGGACCGTGGACTCTCGGGTCTGACGGTTTCAGTTCTGGTGTCTCTAGCTCGAAAACTGACCGTGTGACAGCACTTTGAAAGTTTGACAAAAGTTTATGGACATTTTTCCATTCATTCCTACGGGAGAAAACACGAAACTTCAAATGCTTACTGTGCAAAAACTATGTAACTTTTCCAAAACCTGTATACAAGCCCGCATCCCACAGGGAAGCTCTACGAATGAAACTTTGAACGGAGTCGATATCTCGAAAACTGTGGGCGGAGTTAACCGGACAAGAATGAACGATCCTCAGAATGAAGGGCAGCAAACGTAACACTAGAGGTCTGCATTTCCAGGAGGAAACGCGAGATGTTGCGCCGCCTAAACCCCCGCCCCCCGATCCGCGTGTTTCCCGCTTAAAGCGAGGTCCTCGGTACGGTAAACCCGCGTGGGTCACTAGGCGACGCTTATGGTGAAGGAGTTTACTGCTAAGCTGTCGGTAGTGGGATGTTAAGAGAGCACTCTCCCACAGCAGTTTACATTGGACTCTATGGAGCTGTGTAGGAAAACGGGGTCAAAGGTCATGAAGCGGGTGGGCTATCGGCCTATAGTTTCACGTGGTGGGACCGTGGACCCTCAGGTCTGCCCGTTTGAGTTCTGGTGTCTCTAGCTCCAAAACTGACCGTGTGACAGCAGTTTGAAAGTTTGACAAAAGTTTATGGACATTTTTCCATTCATTCCTATGGGAGTAAAGATGAAACTTCAAATGCTTACTGTGCAAAAACTATGCAACTTTTCCAAAAGCTGTATACAAGCCCGCATCCCACAGGGCAGCTCTACGAAACAAACTTTGAACGGAGTCGATATCTCGAAAACTGTGGGCGGAGTTAACCGGACAAGAATGAACGATCCTCAGAATGAAGGGCAGCAAACGTAACACTAGAGGTCTGCATTTCCAGGAGGAAACGCGAGATGTTGCGCCGCCTAAACCCCCGCCCCCCGATCCGCGTCTTTTCCGCTTAAAGCGAGGCCCTCGATACGGTAAACCCGCGTGGGTCACTAGGCGACGCTTATGGTGAAGGAGTTTACTGCTAAGCTGTCAGTAGTGGGATGTTAAGAGAGCACTCTCCCACAGCAGTTTACATTGGACTCTATGGAGCTCTGTAGGCCGTGAATGGAAAAGGGGTCAAAGGTCATGAAGCGGGTGGGTTATCGGCCCATAGTTTTACGTGGTGGGACCGTGGACCCTCGGGTCTGCCCGTTTGAGTTCTGGTGTCTCTAGCTCGAAAACTGACCGTGTGACAGCACTTTGAAAGTTTGACAAAAGTTTATGGACATTTTTCCATTCATTCCTATGGGAGAAAAGTTGAAACTTCAAATGCTTACTGTGCAAAAACTATGTAACTTTTCCAAAAGCTGTATACAAGCCCGCATCCCACAAGGAAGCTCTACGAAACAAACTTTGAACGGGGTCGATATCTCGAAAACTGTGGGCGGAGTTAACCGGACAAGGAATGAAGATCCTCAGAATGAAGGGCAGCAAACGTAACACTAGAGGTCTGCATTTCCAGGAGGAAACGCGAGATGTTGCGCCGCCTAAACCCCCGCCCCCCGATCCGCGTCTTTCCCGCTTAAAGCGAGGTCCTCGATACGGTAAACCCGCGTGGGTCACTAGGCGACGCTTATGGTGAAGGAGTTTACTGCTAAGCTGTTGGTAGTGGGATGTTAAGAGAGCACTCTCCCACAGGAGTTTACATTGGACTCTATGGAGCTCAGTAGGGCGTGAATAGAAAACGATAAATTTTGAATTCCACCTTTAAAAACAATTCCACCTTAAGAAACCCAGAATTGTATTGAAATGTCCACATCACAGGCCAAAAGCAAAAAAAGATGGCCAATACATTTTAAATACCACCTTAATAAAAATTCCACCTTAAGAAACCCACAGTTGTATTGACACGTCCACCTTTAAAAATGACCACTTTAAATAAAGCTTAAAATGTCGAAAAGACAGCCAGTATATTGTGAATGAGGTATTCTTTAAAAATTCCACCTTAAGAAACCCTGGATAATTAAGACGTCCCCCTTAAAAATGACCTTTAAAGTGTTACAGACTGCCTGTGTATTTCTGTGGCCCTCACAGCTCTTCCCCTCAGTCTCTGCCTCTGCCCCTCCCCCTCCCCCCTCTGTCTCTCTCACACGCATGCTCACAGAATACAACTGACAGACTCATGATTCAATGAATTTCGACCGGGGAGCACCCTCCAAAAAATCACCCGTAGCTCGAAAACTTTTCCCAACCAAAATTGAACGAAGCATACCGTAGCGACAAGGAGAGTCTTGTGCTCGAGATGGTGTAAAAATTTTTGCACTTTGAGCGAGATTTGATGGTGTAATTACGAGTTAAAAACAGGCAAAGTTTTGAAAATCTGCGTGCCGACCCGCTCTTAAAATACATTGAGCTCTATGGGAGGAAAACCCTCCCAAGTGTCAAACAAAAATTCATAACTCAAGAACGGTATTCTCAAACGGTCTGAAACTTACAAGTTTGAGAAAGGGGAAATTTCTCTACCATTTAAAATTTAAATGAAGTCTGTAGGTGAAAGTATAAGGAAGTTATGGTGAAATGTTCGGCAGAAAATTGAAAAAGAAAAAAAATAATTTCAATGGGTTCCTATGGGAGCGTACCCACCCTCCGAACAAATGCTTATAGCTCGGAAAGTTTTCCTCACATCACTTAACCGTATATACCGTTGCGACAAGGAGAGTCTGGGGATCGATATGGTATAAAAAATTTGCAGATTAAGTGAGAATTGAGCATGTTATGACGAGTTAAATACAGGAGAAAATTTTAGAAACCGCACTCTGAGCTGCTCCAAAAATACATTGAACCCTATGGGAGCCGAAACCGTCCCTAGTGCCGAACAAAAATTCATAACTCAAAAACCGTATTTTCAATAATGTTCAAATTTAGAGGTCTCAGAAAGGACAAGTTTCTCTACCATTTAAAATTTAAATGAAGTTTCTAGGTGAAATTATGAGGAAGTTATGGCGATTTGTTCGGCTGAAAAGTGAAAAAACGGCTTTTTGCCACTGAAACTACAGTGGATGACATCACCCCCACTCTAAGAGCCTCCCATTGAAATGAATGGAGGGATTTTGAAGGAGGAAAAGAAAGGGAAGGATGAGTGCAAAAATTCCGAAAACGGAAGTGATGGGAGCCGGTACGCCCGGGTCCGACCGTCTGAAATCCCGTGTCCGTAGCTTGAAAAATGACCGAGTTAGAGCACTTTGAAAATTAATTCCATAGAAATGACTGGGGAAAAACAGAGCGAAAAACGAGTGTAGCGGACGAACGAGTGCGGGTATCGGAAAGCTGTATACAAGCCCACATCGTCGCTATAGGACGCACGATTTCCAGGTGGAACGGAGTCGATAGCTCGAAAGCTGCGGGACTAGTTAAGCGGACAAGGAAACGCGGAATAATAAAAATAATAATAAAAATAATAATAATATGACTTACGGATAACAATATATTGCGCCGCTGCTTAAAGCAGCAGGCGCAACATAATAATATGACTTAAGAAGAACAATACATTGCGCGCTGCTGCTTAAAGCAGCAGGCGCAACATAACTAGAGGTCTGCATTTCCAGGAGGAAACGCGAGATGTTGCGCCGCCTAAACCCCTGCCCCCCGATCCGCGTCTTTCCCGCTTAAAGCGAGGCCGTCGGTAGGTAAACCCGCGTGGGTCACTAGGCGACGCTTATGGTGAAGGAGTTTACTGCTAAGCTGTTGGTAGTGGGATGTTAAGAGAGCACTCTCCCACAGCAGTTTACATTGGACTCTATGGAGCTCAGTAGGCCGTGAATGGAAAACGGGGTCAAAGGTCATGAAGCGGGTGGGCTATCGGCCCATAATTTTACGTGGTGGGACCGTGGACCCTCGGGTCTGCCCGTTTGAGTTCTGGTGTCTCTAGCTCGAAAACTGACCGTGTGACAGCAGTTTGAAAGTTTGACAAAAGTTTATGGACATTTTTCCATTCATTCCTATGGGAGAAAAGTTGAAACTTCAAATGCTTACTGTGCTAAAACTATGTAACTTTTCCAAAAGCTGTATACAAGCCCGCATCCCACAGGGAAGCTCTACGAATGAAACTTTGAACGGAGTCGATATCTCGAAAACTGTGGGCGGAGTTAACCGGACAAGAATGAACGATCCTCAGAATGAAGGGCAGCAAACGTAACACTAGAGGTCTGCATTTCCAGGAGGAAACGCGAGATGTTGCGCCGCCTAAACCCCCGTCCCCCGATCCGCGTCTTTCCCGCTTAAAGCGAGGTCCTCGATACGGTAAACCCGCGTGGGTCACTAGGCGACGCTTATGCTGAAGGAGTTTACTGCTAAGCTGTCGGTAGTGGGATGTTAAGAGAGCACTCTCCCACAGCAGTTTACATTGGACTCTATGGAGCTCTGTAGGCCGTGAATGGAAAACGGGGTCAAAGGTCATGAAGCGGGTGGGCTATCGGCCCATAATTTCACGTGGCGGGACCGTGGACTCTCGGGTCTGCCCGTTTGAATTCTGGTGTCTCTAGCTCGAAAACTGAGCGTGTGACAGCAGTTTGAAAGTTTGACAAAAGTTTATGGACATTTTTCCATTCATTCCTATGGGAGAAAAGATGAAACTTCAAATGCTTACTGTGCAAAAACTATGCAACTTTTCCAAAAGCTGTATACAAGCCCGCATCCCACAGGGCACCTCTACGAAACAAACTTTGAACGGAGTCGATATCTCGAAAACTGTGGGCGGAGTTAACCGGACAAGAACGAACGATCCTCAGAATGAAGGGCAGCAAACGTAACACTAGAGGTCTGCATTTCCAGGAGGAAACGCGAGATGTTGCACCGCCTAAACCCCCGCCCCCCGATCCGCGTCTTTCTCGCTTAAAGCGAGGTCCTCGATACGGTAAACCCGCGTGGGTCACTAGGCGACGCCTATGGTGAAGGAGTTTACTGCTAAGCTGTCGGTAGTGGGATATTAAGAGAGCACTCTCCCACAGCAGTTTACATTGGACTCTATGGAGCTGTGTAGGCCATGAATGGAAAATGGGGTCAAAGGTCATGACGTGGTTGGGCTATCGGCCCATAATTTTACGTGGTGGGACCGTGGACCCTCGGGTCTGCCCGTTTGAATTCTGGTGTGTCTAGCTCGAAAACTGACCGTGTGACAGCAGTTTTAAAGTTTGACAAAAGTTTATGGACATTTTTCCATTCATTCCTATGGGAGTAAAGATGAAAGTTCAAAGGCTTCCTGTGGAAAAAACTATGCAACTTTTCCAAAAGCTGTATACAAGCCCGCATCCCACAGGGCAGCTCTACGAAACAAACTTTGAACGGAGTCGATATCGCGAAAACTGTGGGCGGAGTTAACCGGACAAGAATGAACGATCCTCAGAATGAAGGGCAGCAAACGTAACACTAGAGGTCTGCATTTCCAGGAGGAAACGCGAGATGTTGCGCCGCCGAAACCCCCGTCCCCCGATCAGCGTCTTTCCCGCTTAAAGCGAGGTCCTCGATACGGTAAACCCGCGTGGGTCACTAGGCGACGCTTATGGTGAAGGAGTTTACTGCTAAGCTGTCGGTAGTGGGATGTTAAGAGAGCACTCTCCCACAGCAGTTTACATTGGACTCTATGGAGCTCTGTAGGCCGTGAAAGGAAAACGGGGTCAAAGGTCATGAAGCGGGTGGGTTATCGGCCCATAATTTTACGTGGTGGGACCGTGGACCCTCGGGTCTGCCCGTTTGAGTTCTGGTGTCTCTAGCTCGAAAACTGACCGTGTGACAGCAGTTTGAATGTTTGACAAAAGTTTATGGACATTTTTCCATTCATTCCTATGGGAGAAAACACGAAACTTCAAATGCTTACTGTGCAAAAACTATGTAACTTTTCCAAAACCTGTATACAAGCCCGCATCCCACAGGGCAGCTCTACGAAACAAAATTTGAACGGAGTCGATATCTCGAAAACTGTGGGCGGAGTTAACCGGACAAGAATGAACGATCCTCAGAATGAAGGGCAGCAAACGTAACACTAGAGGTCTGCATTTCCAGGAGGAAACGCGAGATGTTGCGCCGCCTAAACCCCCGTCCCCCGATCCGCGTCTTTCCCGCTTAAAGCGAGGTCCTCGATACGGTAAACCCGCGTGGGTCACTAGGCGACGCTTATGGTGAAGGAGTTTACTGCTAAGCTGTTGGTAGTGGGATGTTAAGAGAGCACTCTCCCACAGCAGTTTACATTGGACTCTATGGAGCTCAGTAGGGCGTGAATAGAAAACGATAAATTTTGAATTCCACCTTTAAAAACAATTCCACCTTAAGAAACCCAGAATTGTATTGAAATGTCCACATCACAGGCCAAAAGCAAAAAAAGATGGCCAATACATTTTAAATACCACCTTAATAAAAATTCCACCTTAAGAAACCCACAGTTGTATTGACACGTCCACCTTTAAAGATGACCACTTTAAATAAAGCTTAAAATGTCGAAAAGACAGCCAGTATATTGTGAATGAGGTATTCTTTAAAAATTCCACCTTAAGAAACCCTGGATAATTAAGACGTCCCCCTTAAAAATGACCTTTAAAGTGTTACAGACTGCCTGTGTATTTCTGTGGCCCTCACAGCTCTTCCCCTCAGTCTCTGCCTCTGCCCCTCCCCCTCCCCCCTCTGTCTCTCTCACACGCATGCTCACAGAATACAACTGACAGACTCATGATTCAATGAATTTCGACCGGGGAGCACCCTCCAAAAAATCACCCGTAGCTCGAAAACTTTTCCCAACCAAAATTGAACGAAGCATACCGTAGCGACAAGGAGAGTCTTGTGCTCGAGATGGTGTAAAAATTCTTGCACTTTGAGCGAGATTTGATGGTGTAATTACGAGTTAAAAACAGGCAAAGTTTTGAAAATCTGCGTGCCGACCCGCTCTTAAAATACATTGAGCTCTATGGGAGGAAAACCCTCCCAAGTGTCAAACAAAAATTCATAACTCAAGAACGGTATTCTCAAACGGTCTGAAACTTACAAGTCTGAGAAAGGGGAAATTTCTCTACCATTTAAAATTTAAATGAAGTCTGTAGGTGAAAGTATAAGGAAGTTATGGTGAAATGTTCGGCAGAAAATTGAAAAAGAAAAAAAATAATTTCAATGGGTTCCTATGGGAGCGTACCCACCCTCCGAACAAATGCTTATAGCTCGGAAAGTTTTCCTCACATCACTTAACCGTATATACCGTTGCGACAAGGAGAGTCTGGGGATCGATATGGTATAAAAAATTTGCAGATTAAGTGAGAATTGAGCATGTTATGACGAGTTAAAAACAGGAGAAAATTTTAGAAACCGCACTCTGAGCTGCTCCAAAAATACATTGAACCCTATGGGAGCCGAAACCGTCCCTAGTGCCGAACAAAAATTCATAACTCAAAAACCGTATTTTCAATAATGTTCAAATTTAGAGGTCTCAGAAAGGACAAGTTTCTCTACCATTTAAAATTTAAATGAAGTTTCTAGGTGAAACTATGAGGAAGTTATGGCGATTTGTTCGGCTGAAAAGTGAAAAAACGGCTTTTTGCCACTGAAACTACAGTGGATGACATCACCCCCACTCTAAGAGCCTCCCATTGAAATGAATGGAGGGATTTTGAAGGAGGAAAAGAAAGGGAAGGATGAGTGCAAAAATTCCGAAAACGGAAGTGATGGGAGCCGGTACGCCCGGGTCCGACCGTCTGAAATCCCGTGTCCGTAGCTTGAAAAATGACCGAGTTAGAGCACTTTGAAAATTAATTCCATAGAAATGACTGGGGAAAAACAGAGCGAAAAACGAGTGTAGCGGACGAACGAGTGCGGGTATCGGAAAGCTGTATACAAGCCCACATCGTCGCTATAGGACGCACGATTTCCAGGTGGAACGGAGTCGATAGCTCGAAAGCTGCGGGACTAGTTAAGCGGACAAGGAAACGCGGAATAATAAAAATAATAATAAAAATAATAATAATATGACTTACGGATAACAATATATTGCGCCGCTGCTTAAAGCAGCAGGCGCAACATAACTAGAGGTCTGCATTTCCAGGAGGAAACGCGAGATGTTGCGCCGCCTAAACCCCTGCCCCCCGATCCGCGTCTTTCCCGCTTAAAGCGAGGTCCTCGATACGGTAAACCCGCGTGGGTCACTAGGCGACGCTTATGGTGAAGGAGTTTACTGCTAAGCTGTCGGTAGTGGGATGTTAAGAGAGCACTCTCCCACAGCAGTTTACATTGGACTCTATGGAGCTGTGTAGGCCGTGAATGGAAAACGGGGTCAAAGGTCATGAAGCGGGTGGGCTATCGGCCCATAAATTCACGTGGTGGGACCGTGGACTCTCGGGTGTGCCCGTTTGAATTCTGGTGTCTCTAGCTCGAAAACTGACTGTGTGACAGCAGTTTTAAAGTTTGACAAAAGTTTATGGACATTTTCCCATTCATTCCTATGGGAGAAAAGATGAAACTTCAAAGGCTTACTGTGCGAAAACTATGCAACTTTTCCAAAAGCTGTATACAAGCCCGCATCCCACAGGGAAGCTCTACGAAACAAACTTTGAACGGAGTCCATATCTCGAAAACTGTGGGCGGAGTTAACCGGACAAGAATGAACGATCCTCAGAATGAAGGGCAGCAAACGTAACACTAGAGGTCTGCATTTCCAGGAGGAAACGCGAGATGTTGCGCCGCCGAAACCCCCGTCCCCCGATCCGCGTCTTTCCCGCTTAAAGCGAGGTCCTCGATACGGTAAACCCGCGTGGGTCACTAGGCGACGCTTATGGTGAAGGAGTTTACTGCTAAGCTGTCGGTAGTGGGATGTTAAGAGAGCACTCTCCCACAGCAGTTTACATTGGACTCTATGGAGCTCTGTAGGCCGTGAATGGAAAACGGGGTCAAAGGTCATGAAGCGGGCGGGGTATCGGCCTATAATTTCACGTGGTGGGACCTTGGACTCTCGGGTCTGCCCGTTTGAATTCTGGTGTCTCTAGCTCGAAAACTGAGCGTGTGACAGCAGTTTGAAAGTTTGACAAAAGTTTATGGACATATTTCCATTCATTCCTATGGGACAAAAGATGAAACTTCAAATGCTTACTGTGCTAAAACTATGCAACTTTTCCAAAAGCTGTATACAAGCCCGCATCCCACAGGGAAGCTCTACGAATGAAACTTTGAAGGGAGTCGATATCTCGAAAACTGTGGGCGGAGTTAACCGGACAAGAACGAACGATCCTCAGAATGAAGGGCAGCAAACGTAACACTAGAGGTCTGCATTTCCAGGAGGAAACGCGAGATGTTGCGCCGCCGAAACCCCCGTCCCCCGATCCGCGTCTTTCCCGCTTAAAGCGAGGTCCTCGATACGGTAAACCCGCGTGGGTCACTAGGCGACGCTTATGGTGAAGGAGTTTACTGCTAAGCTGTCGGTAGTGGGATGTTAAGAGAGCACTCTCCCACAGCAGTTTACATTGGACTCTATGGAGCTCTGTAGGCCGTGAATGGAAAACGGGGTCAAAGGTCATGAAGCGGGCGGGGTATCGGCCTATAATTTCACGTGGTGGGACCGTGGACTCTCGGGTCTGCCCGTTTGAGTTCTGGTGTCTCTAGCTCGAAAACTGACCGTGTGACAGCAGTTTGAAAGTTTGACAAAAGTTTATGGACATTTTTCCATTCATTCCTATGGGAGAAAAGATGAAATTCAAATGCTTACTGTGCAAAAACTATGCAACTTTTCCAAAAGCTGTATACAAGCCCGCATCCCACAGGGCAGCTCTACGAAACAAACTTTGAACGGAGTCGATATCTCGAAAACTGTGGGCGGAGTTAACCGGACAAGAACGAACGATCCTCAGAATGAAGGGCAGCAAACGTAACACTAGAGGTCTGCATTTCCAGGAGGAAACGCGAGATGTTGCGCCGCCTAAACCCCCTTCCCCCGATCCGCGTCTTTCCCGCTTAAAGCGAGGTCCTCAATACGGTAAACCCGCGTGGGTCACTAGGCGACGCTTATGGTGAAGGAGTTTACTGCTAAGCTGTCGGTAGTGGGATGTTAAGAGAGCACTCTCCCACAGCAGTTTACATTGGACTCTATGGAGCTCTGTAGGCCGTGAATGGAAAACGGGGTCAAAGGTCATGAAGCGGGTGGCCTATCGGCCCATAATTTTACGTGGTGGGACCGTGGACTGTCGGGTGTGCCTGTTTGAATTCTGGTGTCTGTAGCTCGAAAACTGACCGTGTGACAGCAGTTTGAAAGTTTGACAAAAGTTTATGGACATTTTTCCATTCATTCCTATAGGAGAAAAGATGAAACTTCAAAGGCTTACTGTGCAAAAACTATGCAACTTTTCCAAAAGCTGTATACAAGCCCGCATCCCACAGGTAAGCTCTACGAAACAAACTTTGAACGGAGTCGATATCTCGAAAACTGTGGGCGGAGTTAACCGGACAAGAATGAACGATCCTCAGAATGAAGGGCAGCAAACGTAACACTAGAGGTCTGCATTTCCAGGAGGAAACGCGAGATGTTGCGCCGCCTAAACCCCTGCCCCCCGATCCGCGTCTTTCCCGCTTAAAGCGAGGTCCTCGATACGGTAAACCCGCGTGGGTCACTAGGCGACGCTTATGGTGAAGGAGTTTACTGCTAAGCTGTTGGTAGTGGGATGTTAAGAGAGCAGTCACCCACAGCAGTTTACATTGGACTCTATGGAGCTGTGTAGGCCGTGAATGGAAAACGGGGTCAAAGGTCATGAAGCGGGTGGGCTATCGGCCCATAGTTTCACGTGCTGGGACCGTGGACCCTCGGGTCTGCCCGTTTGAGTTCTGGTGTCTCTAGCTCGAAAACTGACCGTGTGACAGCAGTTTGAAAGTTTGACAAAAGTTTATGGAAATTTTTCCATTCATTCCTATGGGACAAAAGGTGAAACTTCAAACGCTTACTGTGCGAAAACTATGTAACTTTTCCAAAAGCTGTATACAAGCCCGCATCCCACAGGGAAGCTCTACGAATGAAACTTTGAACGGAGTCGATATCTCGAAAACTGTGGGCGGAGTTAACCGGACAAGAATGAACGATCCTCAGAATGAAGGGCAGCAAACGTAACACTAGAGGTCTGCATTTCCAGGAGGAAACGCGAGATGTTGCGCCGCCTAAACCCCCGTCCCCCGATCCGCGTCTTTCCCGCTTAAAGCGAGGTCCTCGATACGGTAAACCCGCGTGGGTCACTAGGCGACGCTTATGGTGAAGGAGTTTACTGCTAAGCTGTTGGTAGTGGGATGTTAAGAGAGCACTCTCCCACAGCAGTTTACATTGGACTCTATGGAGCTCTGTAGGCCGTGAATGGAAAACGGGGTCAAAGGTCATGAAGCGGGCGGGGTATCGGCCTATAATTTCACGTGGTGGGACCGTGGACTCTCGGGTCTGCCCGTTTGAGTTCTGGTGTCTCTAGCTCGAAAACTGACCGTGTGACAGCAGTTTGAAAGTTTGACAAAAGTTTATGGACATTTTTCCATTCATTCCTACGGGAGTTAAGATGAAACTTCAAATGCTTACTGTGCGAAAACTATGTAACTTTTCCAAAAGCTGTATACAAGCCCGCATCCCACAGGGAAGCTCTACGAAACAAACTTTGAACGGAGTCGATATCTCGAAAACTGTGGGCGGAGTTAACCGGACAAGAATGAACGATCCTCAGAATGAAGGGCAGCAAACGTAACACTAGAGGTCTGCATTTCCAGGAGGAAACGCGAGATGTTGCGCCGCCTAAACCCCTGCCCCCCGATCCGCGTCTTTCCCGCTTAAAGCGAGGTCCTCGATACGGTAAACCCACGTGGGTCACTAGGCGACGCTTATGGTGAAGGAGTTTACTGCTAAGCTGTTGGTAGTGGGATGTTAAGAGAGCACTCTCCCACAGCAGTTTACATTGGACTCTATGGAGCTGTGTAGGCCGTGAATGGAAAACGGGGTCAAAGGTCATGAAGCGGGTGGGCTATCGGCCTATAATTTCACGTGGTGGGACCGTGGACTCTCGGGTCTGCCCGTTTGAGTTCTGGTGTCTGTAGCTGGAAAACTGACCGTGTGACAGCAGTTTGAAAGTTTGACAAAAGTTTATGGACATTTTTCCATTCATTCCTATGGGAGAAAACACGAAACTTCAAATGCTTACTGTGCGAAAACTATGCAACTTTTCCAAAAGCTGTATACAAGCCCGCATCCCACAGGGAAGCTCTACGAAACAAACTTTGAACGGAGTCGATATCTCGAAAACTGTGGGCGAAGTTAACCGGACAAGAATGAACGATCCTCAGAATGAAGGGCAGCAAACGTAACACTAGAGGTCTGCATTTCCAGGAGGAAACGCGAGATGTTGCGCCGCCTAAACCCCCGTCCCCCGATCCGCGTCTTTCCCGCTTAAAGCGAGGTCCTCGATACGGTAAACCCGCGTGGGTCACTAGGCGACGCTTATGGTGAAGGAGTTTACTGCTAAGCTGTCGGTAGTGGGATGTTAAGAGAGCACTCTCCCACAGCAGTTTACATTGGACTCTATGGAGCTCTGTAGGCCGTGAATGGAAAACGGGGTCAAAGGTCATGAAGCGGGTGGCCTATCGGCCCATAATTTTACGTGGTGGGACCGTGGACTGTCGGGTGTGCCTGTTTGAATTCTGGTGTCTGTAGCTCGAAAACTGACCGTGTGACAGCAGTTTGAAAGTTTGACAAAAGTTTATGGACATTTTTCCATTCATTCCTATGGGAGAAAACACGAAACTTCAAATGCTTACTGTGCGAAAACTATGCAACTTTTCCAAAAGCTGTATACAAGCCCGCATCCCACAGGGAAGCTCTACGAATGAAACTTTGAACGGAGTCGATATCTCGAAAACTGTGGGCGGAGTTAACCGGACAAGAATGAACGATCCTCAGAATGAAGGGCAGCAAACGTAACACTAGAGGTCTGCATTTCCAGGAGGAAACGCGAGATGTTGCGCCGCCTAAACCCCCTTCCCCCGATCCGCGTCTTTCCCGCTTAAAGCGAGGTCCTCGATACGGTAAACCCGCGTGGGTCACTAGGCGACGCTTATGGTGAAGGAGTTTACTGCTAAGCTGTCGGTAGTGGGATGTTAAGAGAGCACTCTCCCACAGCAGTTTACATTGGACTCTATGGCGCTCTGTAGGCCGTGAATGGAAAACGGGGTCAAAGGTCATGAAGCGGGTGGGCTATCGGCCCATAATTTCACGTGGCGGGACCGTGGACTCTCGGGTCTGCCCGTTTGAATTCTGGTGTCTGTAGCTCGAAAACTGAGCGTGTGAAAGCAGTTTGAAAGTTTGACAAAAGTTTATGGACATTTTTCCATTCATTCCTATAGGAGAAAAGATGAAACTTCAAAGGCTTACTGTGCAAAAACTATGCAACTTTTCCAAAAGCTGTATACAAGCCCGCATCCCACAGGGCAGCTCTACGAAACAAACTTTGAACGGAGTCGATATCTCGAAAACTGTGGGCGGAGTTAACCGGACAAGAATGAACGATCCTCAGAATGAAGGGCAGCAAACGTAACACTAGAGGTCTGCATTTCCAGGAGGAAACGCGAGATGTTGCGCCGCCTAAACCCCTGCCCCCCGATCCGCGTCTTTCCCGCTTAAAGCGAGGTCCTCGACACGGTAAACCCGCGTGGGTCACTAGGCGACGCTTATGGTGAAGGAGTTTACTGCTAAGCTGTTGGTAGTGGGATGTTAAGAGAGCACTGTCCCACAGCAGTTTACATTGGACTATGTGGAGCTGTGTAGGCCGTGAATGGAAAACGGGGTCAAAGGTCATGAAGCGGGTGGGCTATCGGCCCATAATTTCACGTGGTGGGACCTTGGACTCTCGGGTCTGCCCGTTTGAGTTCTGGTGTCTCTAGCTCGAAAACTGAGCGTGTGACAGCAGTTTGAAAGTTTGACAAAAGTTTATGGACATTTTTCCATTCATTCCTATGGGAGAAAAGATGAAACTTCAAATGCTTACTGTGCTAAAACTATGCAACTTTTCCAAAAGCTGTATACAAGCCCGCATCCCACAGGGAAGCTCTACGAATGAAACTTTGAACGGAGTCGATATCTCGAAAACTGTGGGCGGAGTTAACCGGACAAGAATGAACGATCCTCAGAATGAAGGGCAGCAAACGTAACACTAGAGGTCTGCATTTCCAGGAGGAAACGCGAGATGTTGCGCCGCCTAAACCCCCGTCCCCCGATCCGCGTCTTTCCTGCTTAAAGCGAGGTCCTCGATACGGTAAACCCGCGTGGGTCACTAGGCGACGCTTATGCTGAAGGAGTTTACTGCTAAGCTGTCGGTAGTGGGATGTTAAGAGAGCACTCTCCCACAGCAGTTTACATTGGACTCTATGGAGCTCTGTAGGCCGTGAATGGAAAACGGGGTCAAAGGTCATGAAGCGGGTGGGCTATCGGCCCATAATTTCACGTGGCGGGACCGTGGACTCTCGGGTCTGCCCGTTTGAATTCTGGTGTCTCTAGCTCGAAAACTGAGCGTGTGACAGCAGTTTGAAAGTTTGACAAAAGTTTATGGACATTTTTCCATTCATTCCTATGGGAGAAAAGATGAAACTTCAAATGCTTACTGTGCAAAAACTATGCAACTTTTCCAAAAGCTGTATACAAGCCCGCATCCCACAGGGCACCTCTACGAAACAAACTTTGAACGGAGTCGATATCTCGAAAACTGTGGGCGGAGTTAACCGGACAAGAACGAACGATCCTCAGAATGAAGGGCAGCAAACGTAACACTAGAGGTCTGCATTTCCAGGAGGAAACGCGAGATTTTGCGCCGCCTAAACCCCCTTCCCCCGATCCGCGTCTTTCCCGCTTAAAGCGAGGTCCTCGATACGGTAAACCCGCGTGGGTCACTAGGCGACGCTTATGGTGAAGGAGTTTACTGCTAAGCTGTCGGTAGTGGGATGTTAAGAGAGCACTCTCCCACAGCAGTTTACATTGGA
The DNA here is from genome assembly GCF_029633855.1 of Hoplias malabaricus. Classification (NCBI taxonomy): domain Eukaryota; kingdom Metazoa; phylum Chordata; class Actinopteri; order Characiformes; family Erythrinidae; genus Hoplias; species Hoplias malabaricus. The sequence continues at coordinate 11,321,234 of NC_089818.1, forward strand.
CTCTATGGAGCTCTGTAGGCCGTGAATGGAAAACGGGGTCAAAGGTCATGAAGCGGGTGGGCTATCGGCCCATAATTTCACGTGGCGGGACCGTGGACTCTCGGGTCTGCCCGTTTGAATTCTGGTGTCTCTAGCTCGAAAACTGAGCGTGTGACAGCAGTTTGAAAGTTTGACAAAAGTTTATGGACATTTTTCCATTCATTCCTATGGGAGAAAAGATGAAACTTCAAATGCTTACTGTGCAAAAACTATGCAACTTTTCCAAAAGCTGTATACAAGCCCGCATCCCACAGGGCACCTCTACGAAACAAACTTTGAACGGAGTCGATATCTCGAAAACTGTGGGCGGAGTTAACCGGACAAGAACGAACGATCCTCAGAATGAAGGGCAGCAAACGTAACACTAGAGGTCTGCATTTCCAGGAGGAAACGCGAGATTTTGCGCCGCCTAAACCCCCTTCCCCCGATCCGCGTCTTTCCCGCTTAAAGCGAGGTCCTCGATACGGTAAACCCGCGTGGGTCACTAGGCGACGCTTATGGTGAAGGAGTTTACTGCTAAGCTGTCGGTAGTGGGATGTTAAGAGAGCACTCTCCCACAGCAGTTTACATTGGACTCTATGGAGCTCTGTAGGCCGTGAATGGAAAACAGGGTCAAAGGTCATGAAGCGGGTGGCCTATCGGCCCATAATTTTACGTGGTGGGACCGTGGACTGTCGGGTGTGCCCGTTTGAATTCTGGTGTCTGTAGCTCGAAAACTGACCGTGTGACAGCAGTTTGAAAGTTTGACAAAAGTTTATGGACATTTTTCCATTCATTCCTATGGGAGAAAACACGAAACTTCAAATGCTTACTGTGCGAAAACTATGCAACTTTTCCAAAAGCTGTATACAAGCCCGCATCCCACAGGGAAGCTCTACGAATGAAACTTTGAACGGAGTCGATATCTCGAAAACTGTGGGCGGAGTTAACCGGACAAGAATGAACGATCCTCAGAATGAAGGGCAGCAAACGTAACACTAGAGGTCTGCATTTCCAGGAGGAAACGCGAGATGTTGCGCCGCCTAAACCCCCTTCCCCCGATCCGCGTATTTCCCGCATAAAGCGAGGTCCTCGATACGGTAAACCCGCGTGGGTCACTAGGCGACGCTTATGGTGAAGGAGTTTACTGCTAAGCTGTCGGTAGTGGGATGTTAAGAGAGCACTCTCCCACAGCAGTTTACATTGGACTCTATGGCGCTCTGTAGGCCGTGAATGGAAAACGGGGTCAAAGGTCATGAAGCGGGTGGGCTATCGGCCCATAATTTCACGTGGCGGGACCGTGGACTCTCGGGTCTGCCCGTTTGAATTCTGGTGTCTGTAGCTCGAAAACTGAGCGTGTGAAAGCAGTTTGAAAGTTTGACAAAAGTTTATGGACATTTTTCCATTCATTCCTATAGGAGAAAAGATGAAACTTCAAAGGCTTACTGTGCAAAAACTATGCAACTTTTCCAAAAGCTGTATACAAGCCCGCATCCCACAGGGCAGCTCTACGAAACAAACTTTGAACGGAGTCGATATCTCGAAAACTGTGGGCGGAGTTAACCGGACAAGAATGAACGATCCTCAGAATGAAGGGCAGCAAACGTAACACTAGAGGTCTGCATTTCCAGGAGGAAACGCGAGATGTTGCGCCGCCGAAACCCCCGTCCCCCGATCCGCGTCTTTCCCGCTTAAAGCGAGGTCCTCGATACGGTAAACCCGCGTGGGTCACTAGGCGACGCTTATGGTGAAGGAGTTTACTGCTAAGCTGTCGGTAGTGGGATGTTAAGAGAGCACTCTCCCACAGCAGTTTACATTGGACTCTATGGAGCTGTGTAGGCCATGAATGGAAAACGGGGTCAAAGGTCATGAAGCGGGCGGGGTATCGGCCTATAATTTCACGTGGCGGGACCGTGGACTCTCGGGTCTGCCCGTTTGAATTCTGGTGTCTGTAGCTCGAAAACTGAGCGTGTGACAGCAGTTTGAAAGTTTGACAAAAGTTTATGGACATTTTTCCATTCATTCCTATGAGAGTAAAGATGAAACTTCAAATGCTTACTGTGCAAAAACTATGTAACTTTTCCAAAAGCTGTATACAAGCCCACATCCCACAGGGAAGCTCTACGAATGAAACTTTGAACGGAGTCGATATCTCGAAAACTGTGGGCGGAGTTAACCGGACAAGAATGAACGATCCTCAGAATGAAGGGCAGCAAACGTAACACTAGAGGTCTGCATTTCCAGGAGGAAACGCGAGATGTTGCGCCGCCTAAACCCCCGTCCCCCGATCCGCGTCTTTCCCGCTTAAAGCGATGTCCTCGATACGGTAAACCCGCGTGGGTCACTAGGCGACGCTTATGGTGAAGGAGTTTACTGCTAAGCTGTTGGTAGTGGGATGTTAAGAGAGCACTGTCCCACAGCAGTTTACATTGAACTCTATGGAGCTGTGTAGGCCGTGAATGGAAAACGGGGTCAAAGGTCATGAAGCGGGTGGGCTATCGGCCTATAGTTTCACGTGGTGGGACCGTGGACTCTCGGGTCTGCCCGTTTGAGTTCTGGTGTCTCTAGCTCGAAAACTGACCGTGTGACAGCAGTTTGAAAGTTTGACTAAAGTTTATGGACATTTTTCCATTCATTCCTAAGGGAGAAAAGATGAAACTTCAAAGGCTTACTGTGCAAAAACTATGCAACTTTTCCAAAAGCTGTATACAAGCCCGCATCCCACAGGGAAGCTCTACGAGACAAACTTTGAACGGAGTCGATATCTCGAAAACTGTGGGCGGAGTTAACCGGACAAGAATGAACGATCCTCAGAATGAAGGGCAGCAAACGTAACACTAGAGGTCTGCATTTCCAGGAGGAAACGCGAGATGTTGCGCCGCCTAAACCCCCGTCCCCCGATCCCCGTCTTTCCCGCTTAAAGCGAGGTCCTCGGTACGGTAAACCCGCGTGGGTCACTAGGCGACGCTTATGCTGAAGGAGTTTACTGCTAAGCTGTTGGTAGTGGGATGTTAAGAGAGCACTCTCCCACAGCAGTTTACATTGGACTCTATGGAGCTGTGTAGGCCGTGAATGGAAAACGGGGTCAAAGGTCATGAAGCGGGTGGGCTATCGGCCCATAGTTTCACGTGCTGGGACCGTGGACCCTCGGGTCTGCCCGTTTGAGTTCTGGTGTCTCTAGCTCGAAAACTGAGCGTGTGACAGCAGTTTGAAAGTTTGACAAAAGTTTATGGACATTTATCCATTCATTCCTATGGGAGTAAAGATGAAAGTTCAAAGGCTTCCTGTGCAAAAACTATGCAACTTTTCCAAAAGCTGTATACAAGCCCGCATCCCACAGGGAAGCTCTACGAAACAAACTTTGAACGGAGTCGATATCTCGAAAACTGTGGGCGGAGTTAACCGGACAAGAACGAACGATCCTCAGAATTAAGGGCAGCAAACGTAACACTAGAGGTCTGCATTTCCAGGAGGAAACGCGAGATGTTGCGCCGCCTAAACCCCTGCCCCCGATCCGCGTCTTTCCCGCTTAAAGCGAGGTCCTCGATACGGTAAACCCGCGTGGGTCACTAGGCGACGCTTATGGTGAAGGAGTTTACTGCTAAGCTGTCGGTAGTGGGATGTTAAGAGAGCACTCTCCCACACCAGTTTACATTGGACTCTATGGAGCTCTGTAGGCCGTGAATGGAAAACGGGGTCAAAGGTCATGAAGCGGGCGGGGTATCGGCCTATAATTTCACGTGGTGGGACCGTGGACTCTCGGGTCTGCCCGTTTGAGTTCTGGTGTCTCTAGCTCGAAAACTGACCGTGTGACGGCAGTTTGAAAGTTTGACAAAAGTTTATGGACATTTTTCCATTCATTCCTATGGGAGTAAGGATGAAACTTCAAATGCTTACTGTGCTAAAACTATGCAACTTTTCCAAAAGCTGTATACAAGCCCGCATCCCACAGGGAAGCTCTACGAAACAAACTTTGAACGGAGTCGATATCTCGAAAACTGTGGGCGGAGTTAACCGGACAAGAACGAACGATCCTCAGAATTAAGGGCAGCAAACGTAACACTAGAGGTCTGCATTTCCAGGAGGAAACGCGAGATGTTGCGCCGCCTAAACCCCCGTCCCCCGATCCGCGTCTTTCCCGCTTAAAGCGAGGTCCTCGATACGGTAAACCCGCGTGGGTCACTAGGCGACGCTTATGGTGAAGGAGTTTACTGCTAAGCTGTTGGTAGTGGGATGTTAAGAGAGCAGTCACCCACAGCAGTTTACATTGGACTCTATGGAGCTGTGTAGGCCGTGAATGGAAAACGGGGTCAAAGGTCATGAAGCGGGTGGGCTATCGGCCCATAGTTTCACGTGCTGGGACCGTGGACCCTCGGGTCTGCCCGTTTGAGTTCTGGTGTCTCTAGCTCGAAAACTGACCGTGTGACAGCAGTTTGAAAGTTTGACAAAAGTTTATGGAAATTTTTCCATTCATTCCTATGGGACAAAAGGTGAAACTTCAAACGCTTACTGTGCGAAAACTATGTAACTTTTCCAAAAGCTGTATACAAGCCCGCATCCCACAGGGAAGCTCTACGAAACAAACTTTGAACGGAGTCGATATCTCGAAAACTGTGGGCGGAGTTAACCGGACAAGAATGAACGATCCTCAGAATGAAGGGCAGCAAACGTAACACTAGAGGTCTGCATTTCCAGGAGGAAACGCGAGATGTTGCGCCGCCTAAACCCCTGCCCCCCGATCCGCGTCTTTCCCGCTTAAAGCGAGGTCCTCGATACGGTAAACCCGCGTGGGTCACAAGGCGACGCTTATGGTGAAGGAGTTTACTGCTAAGCCGTCGGTAGTGGGATGTTAAGAGAGCACTCTCCCACAGCAGTTTACATTGGACTCTATGGAGCTCTGTAGGCCGTGAATGGAAAACGGGGTCAAAGGTCATGAAGCGGGCGGGGTATCGGCCTATAATTTCACGTGGTGGGACCTTGGACTCTCGGGTCTGCCCGTTTGAATTCTGGTGTCTCTAGCTCGAAAACTGAGCGTGTGACAGCAGTTTGAAAGTTTGACAAAAGTTTATGGACATATTTCCATTCATTCCTAAGGGACAAAAGATGAAACTTCAAATGCTTACTGTGCTAAAACTATGCAACTTTTCCAAAAGCTGTATACAAGCCCGCATCCCACAGGGAAGCTCTACGAATGAAACTTTGAACGGAGTCGATATCTCGAAAACTGTGGGCGGAGTTAACCGGACAAGAATGAACGATCCTCAGAATGAAGGGCAGCAAACGTAACACTAGAGGTCTGCATTTCCAGGAGGAAACGCGAGATGTTGCGCCGCCGAAACCCCCGTCCCCCGATCCGCGTCTTTCCCGCTTAAAGCGAGGTCCTCGATACGGTAAACCCGCGTGGGTCACTAGGCGACGCTTATGGTGAAGGAGTTTACTGCTAAGCTGTTGGTAGTGGGATGTTAAGAGAGCACTCTCCCACAGCAGTTTACATTGGACTCTATGGAGCTCTGTAGGCTGTGAATGTAAAACGGGGTCAAAGGTCATGAAGCGGGCGGGGTATCGGCCTATAATTTCACGTGGCGGGACCGTGGACTCTCGGGTCTGCCCGTTTGAATTCTGGTGTCTGTAGCTCGAAAACTGAGCGTGTGACAGCAGTTTGAAAGTTTGACAAAAGTTTATGGACATTTTTCCATTCATTCCTATGAGAGTAAAGATGAAACTTCAAATGCTTACTGTGCAAAAACTATGTAACTTTTCCAAAAGCTGTATACAAGCCCGCATCCCACAGGGAAGCTCTACGAAACAAACTTTGAACGGAGTCGATATCTCGAAAACTGTTGGCGGAGTTAACCGGACAAGAATGAACGATCCTCAGAATGAAGGGCAGCAAACGTAACACTAGAGGTCTGCATTTCCAGGAGGAAACGCGAGATGTTGCGCCGCCTAAACCCCCGTCCCCCGATCCGCGTCTTTCCCGCTTAAAGCGAGGTCCTCGGTACGGTAAACCCGCGTGGGTCACTAGGCGACGCTTATGGTGAAGGAGTTTACTGCTAAGCTGTCGGTAGTGGGATGTTAAGAGAGCACTCTCCCACAGCAGTTTACATTGGACTCTATGGAGCTGTGTAGGCTGTGAATGGAAAACGGGGTCAAAGGTCATGAAGCGGGTGGGCTATCGGCCTATAATTTCAGGTGGTGGGACCGTGGACTCTCGGGTCTGACCGTTTGAGTTCTGGTGTGTCTAGCTCGAAAACTGACCGTGTGACAGCAGTTTTAAAGTTTGACAAAAGTTTATGGACATTTTTCCATTCATTCCTAAGGGAGTAAAGATGAAACTTCAAATGCTTACTGTGCGAAAACTATGTAACTTTTCCAAAAGCTGTATACAAGCCCGCATCCCACAGGGAAGCTCTACGAATGAAACTTTGAACGGAGTCGATATCTCGAAAACTGTGGGCGGAGTTAACCGGACAAGAATGAACGATCCTCAGAATGAAGGGCAGCAAACGTAACACTAGAGGTCTGCATTTCCAGGAGGAAACGCGAGATGTTGCGCCGCCTAAATCCCTGCCCCCCGATCCGCGTCTTTCCCGCTTAAAGCGAGGTCCTCGATACGGTAAACCCGCGTGGGTCACTAGGCGACGCTTATGGTGAAGGAGTTTACTGCTAAGCTGTCGGTAGTGGTATGTTAAGAGAGCACTCTCCCACAGCAGTTTACATTGGACTCTATGGAGCTGTGTAGGCCGTGAAAGGAAAACGGGGTCAAAGGTCATGAAGCGGGCGGGCTATCGGCCCATAATTTTAAGTGGTGGGACTGTGGACCCTCGGGTCTACCCGTTTGAATTCTGGTGTCTGTAGCTCGAAAACTGACCGTGTGACAGCACTTTGAAAGTTTGACAAAAGTTTATGGACATTTTTCCATTCATTCCTATGGGAGTAAAGATGAAACTTCAAATGGTTACTGTGCGAAAACTATGTAACTTTTCCAAAAGCTGTATACAAGCCCGCATCCCACAGGGAAGCTCTACGAAACAAACTTTGAACGGAGTCGATATCTCGAAAACTGTGGGCGGAGTTAACCGGACAAAAACGAACGATCCTCAGAATGAAGGGCAGCAAACGTAACACTAGAGGTCTGCATTTCCAGGAGGAAACGCGAGATGTTGCGCCGCCTAAGCCCCCGCCCCCCGATCCGCGTCTTTCCCGCTTAATGCGAGGTCCTCGATACGGTAAACCCGCGTGGGTCACTAGGCGACGCTTATGGTGAAGGAGTTTACTGCTAAGCTGTCGGTAGTGGGATGTTAAGAGAGCACTCTCCCACAGCAGTTTACATTGGACTCTATGGAGCTCTGTAGGCCGTGAATGGAAAACGGGGTCAAAGGTCATGAAGCGGGTGGGCTATCGGCCCATAATTTCACGTGGTGGGACCGTGGACCCTAGGGTCTGCCCGTTTGAGTTCTGGTGTCTCTAGCTCGAAAACTGACCGTGTGACAGCAGTTTTAAAGTTTGACAAAAGTTTATGGACATTTTTCCATTCATTCCTATGGGAGTAAAGATGAAACTTCAAATGCTTCCTGTGCGAAAACTATGTAACTTTTCCAAAAGCTGTATACAAGCCCGCATCCCACAGGGAAGCTCTACGAAACAAACTTTGAACGGAGTCGATATCTCGAAAACTGTGGGCGGAGTTAACCGGACAAGAACGAACGATCCTCAGAATGAAGGGCAGCAAACGTAACACTAGAGGTCTGCATTTCCAGGAGGAAACGCGAGATGTTGCGCCGCCTAAACCCCCGTCCCCCGATCCGCGTCTTTCCCGCTTAAAGCGAGGTCCTCGATACGGTAAACCCGCGTGGGTCACTAGGCGACGCTTATGGTGAAGGAGTTTACTGCTAAGCTGTTGGTAGTGGGATGTTAAGAGAGCACTCTCCCACAGCAGTTTACATTGGACTCTATGGAGCTCAGTAGGGCGTGAATAGAAAACGATAAATTTTGAATTCCACCTTTAAAAACAATTCCACCTTAAGAAACCCAGAATTGTATTGAAATGTCCACATCACAGGCCAAAAGCAAAAAAAGATGGCCAATACATTTTAAATACCACCTTAATAAAAATTCCACCTTAAGAAACCCACAGTTGTATTGACACGTCCACCTTTAAAAATGACCACTTTAAATAAAGCTTAAAATGTCGAAAAGACAGCCAGTATATTGTGAATGAGGTATTCTTTAAAAATTCCACCTTAAGAAACCCTGGATAATTAAGACGTCCCCCTTAAAAATGACCTTTAAAGTGTTACAGACTGCCTGTGTATTTCTGTGGCCCTCACAGCTCTTCCCCTCAGTCTCTGCCTCTGCCCCTCCCCCTCCCCCCTCTGTCTCTCTCACACGCATGCTCACAGAATACAACTGACAGACTCATGATTCAATGAATTTCGACCGGGGAGCACCCTCCAAAAAATCACCCGTAGCTCGAAAACTTTTCCCAACCAAAAATGAACAAAGCATACCGTAGCGACAAGGAGAGTCTTGTGCTCGAGATGGTGTAAAAATTTTTGCACTTTGAGCGAGATTTGATGGTGTAATTACGAGTTAAAAACAGGCAAAGTTTTGAAAATCTGCGTGCCGACCCGCTCTTAAAATACATTGAGCTCTATGGGAGGAAAACCCTCCCAAGTGTCAAACAAAAATTCATAACTCAAGAACGGTATTCTCAAACGGTCTGAAACTTACAAGTTTGAGAAAGGGGAAATTTCTCTACCATTTAAAATTTAAATGAAGTCTGTAGGTGAAAGTATAAGGAAGTTATGGTGAAATGTTCGGCAGAAAATTGAAAAAGAAAAAAAATAATTTCAATGGGTTCCTATGGGAGCGTACCCACCCTCCGAACAAATGCTTATAGCTCGGAAAGTTTTCCTCACATCACTTAACCGTATATACCGTTGCGACAAGGAGAGTCTGGGGATCGATATGGTATAAAAAATTTGCAGATTAAGTGAGAATTGAGCATGTTATGACGAGTTAAAAACAGGAGAAAATTTTAGAAACCGCACTCTGAGCTGCTCCAAAAATACATTGAACCCTATGGGAGCCGAAACCGTCCCTAGTGCCGAACAAAAATTCATAACTCAAAAACCGTATTTTCAATAATGTTCAAATTTAGAGGTCTCAGAAAGGACAAGTTTCTCTACCATTTAAAATTTAAATGAAGTTTCTAGGTGAAACTATAAGGAACTTATGGCGATTTGTTCGGCTGAAAAGTGAAAAAACGGCTTTTTGCCACTGAAACTACAGTGGATGACATCACCCCCACTCTAAGAGCCTCCCATTGAAATGAATGGAGGGATTTTGAAGGAGGAAAAGAAAGGGAAGGATGAGTGCAAAAATTCCGAAAACGGAAGTGATGGGAGCCGGTACGCCCGGGTCCGACCGTCTGAAATCCCGTGTCCGTAGCTTGAAAAATGACCGAGTTAGAGCACTTTGAAAATTAATTCCATAGAAATGACTGGGGAAAAACAGAGCGAAAAACGAGTGTAGCGGACGAACGAGTGCGGGTATCGGAAAGCTGTATACAAGCCCACATCGTCGCTATAGGACGCACGATTTCCAGGTGGAACGGAGTCGATAGCTCGAAAGCTGCGGGACTAGTTAAGCGGACAAGGAAACGCGGAATAATAAAAATAATAATAAAAATAATAATAATATGACTTACGGATAACAATATATTGCGCCGCTGCTTAAAGCAGCAGGCGCAACATAACTAGAGGTCTGCATTTCCAGGAGGAAACGCGAGATGTTGCGCCGCCTAAACCCCTGCCCCCCGATCCGCGTCTTTCCCGCTTAAAGCGAGGTCCTCGATACGGTAAACCCGCGTGGGTCACTAGGCGACGCTTATGGTGAAGGAGTTTACTGCTAAGCTGTTGGTAGTGGGATGTTAAGAGAGCAGTCACCCACAGCAGTTTACATTGGACTCTATGGAGCTGTGTAGGCCGTGAATGGAAAACGGGGTCAAAGGTCATGAAGCGGGTGGGCTATCGGCCCATAGTTTCACGTGCTGGGACCGTGGACCCTCGGGTCTGCCCGTTTGAGTTCTGGTGTCTCTAGCTCGAAAACTGACCGTGTGACAGCAGTTTGAAAGTTTGACAAAAGTTTATGGAAATTTTTCCATTCATTCCTATGGGACAAAAGGTGAAACTTCAAACGCTTACTGTGCGAAAACTATGTAACTTTTCCAAAAGCTGTATACAAGCCCGCATCCCACAGGGAAGCTCTACGAAACAAACTTTGAACGGAGTCGATATCTCGAAAACTGTGGGCGGAGTTAACCGGACAAGAATGAACGATCCTCAGAATGAAGGGCAGCAAACGTAACACTAGAGGTCTGCATTTCCAGGAGGAAACGCGAGATGTTGCGCCGCCTAAACCCCTGCCCCCCGATCCGCGTCTTTCCCGCTTAAAGCGAGGTCCTCGATACGGTAAACCCGCGTGGGTCACAAGGCGACGCTTATGGTGAAGGAGTTTACTGCTAAGCCGTCGGTAGTGGGATGTTAAGAGAGCACTCTCCCACAGCAGTTTACATTGGACTCTATGGAGCTCTGTAGGCCGTGAATGGAAAACGGGGTCAAAGGTCATGAAGCGGGCGGGGTATCGGCCTATAATTTCACGTGGTGGGACCTTGGACTCTCGGGTCTGCCCGTTTGAATTCTGGTGTCTCTAGCTCGAAAACTGAGCGTGTGACAGCAGTTTGAAAGTTTGACAAAAGTTTATGGACATATTTCCATTCATTCCTATGGGACAAAAGATGAAACTTCAAATGCTTACTGTGCTAAAACTATGCAACTTTTCCAAAAGCTGTATACAAGCCCGCATCCCACAGGGAAGCTCTACGAATGAAACTTTGAACGGAGTCGATATCTCGAAAACTGTGGGCGGAGTTAACCGGACAAGAATGAACGATCCTCAGAATGAAGGGCAGCAAACGTAACACTAGAGGTCTGCATTTCCAGGAGGAAACGCGAGATGTTGCGCCGCCGAAACCCCCGTCCCCCGATCCGCGTCTTTCCCGCTTAAAGCGAGGTCCTCGATACGGTAAACCCGCGTGGGTCACTAGGCGACGCTTATGGTGAAGGAGTTTACTGCTAAGCTGTTGGTAGTGGGATGTTAAGAGAGCACTCTCCCACAGCAGTTTACATTGGACTCTATGGAGCTCTGTAGGCTGTGAATGTAAAACGGGGTCAAAGGTCATGAAGCGGGCGGGGTATCGGCCTATAATTTCACGTGGCGGGACCGTGGACTCTCGGGTCTGCCCGTTTGAATTCTGGTGTCTGTAGCTCGAAAACTGAGCGTGTGACAGCAGTTTGAAAGTTTGACAAAAGTTTATGGACATTTTTCCATTCATTCCTATGAGAGTAAAGATGAAACTTCAAATGCTTACTGTGCAAAAACTATGTAACTTTTCCAAAAGCTGTATACAAGCCCGCATCCCACAGGGAAGCTCTACGAAACAAACTTTGAACGGAGTCGATATCTCGAAAACTGTTGGCGGAGTTAACCGGACAAGAATGAACGATCCTCAGAATGAAGGGCAGCAAACGTAACACTAGAGGTCTGCATTTCCAGGAGGAAACGCGAGATGTTGCGCCGCCTAAACCCCCGTCCCCCGATCCGCGTCTTTCCCGCTTAAAGCGAGGTCCTCGGTACGGTAAACCCGCGTGGGTCACTAGGCGACGCTTATGGTGAAGGAGTTTACTGCTAAGCTGTCGGTAGTGGGATGTTAAGAGAGCACTCTCCCACAGCAGTTTACATTGGACTCTATGGAGCTGTGTAGGCTGTGAATGGAAAACGGGGTCAAAGGTCATGAAGCGGGTGGGCTATCGGCCTATAATTTCAGGTGGTGGGACCGTGGACTCTCGGGTCTGACCGTTTGAGTTCTGGTGTGTCTAGCTCGAAAACTGACCGTGTGACAGCAGTTTTAAAGTTTGACAAAAGTTTATGGACATTTTTCCATTCATTCCTAAGGGAGTAAAGATGAAACTTCAAATGCTTACTGTGCGAAAACTATGTAACTTTTCCAAAAGCTGTATACAAGCCCGCATCCCACAGGGAAGCTCTACGAATGAAACTTTGAACGGAGTCGATATCTCGAAAACTGTGGGCGGAGTTAACCGGACAAGAATGAACGATCCTCAGAATGAAGGGCAGCAAACGTAACACTAGAGGTCTGCATTTCCAGGAGGAAACGCGAGATGTTGCGCCGCCTAAATCCCTGCCCCCCGATCCGCGTCTTTCCCGCTTAAAGCGAGGTCCTCGATACGGTAAACCCGCGTGGGTCACTAGGCGACGCTTATGGTGAAGGAGTTTACTGCTAAGCTGTCGGTAGTGGTATGTTAAGAGAGCACTCTCCCACAGCAGTTTACATTGGACTCTATGGAGCTGTGTAGGCCGTGAAAGGAAAACGGGGTCAAAGGTCATGAAGCGGGCGGGCTATCGGCCCATAATTTTAAGTGGTGGGACTGTGGACCCTCGGGTCTACCCGTTTGAATTCTGGTGTCTGTAGCTCGAAAACTGACCGTGTGACAGCACTTTGAAAGTTTGACAAAAGTTTATGGACATTTTTCCATTCATTCCTATGGGAGTAAAGATGAAACTTCAAATGGTTACTGTGCGAAAACTATGTAACTTTTCCAAAAGCTGTATACAAGCCCGCATCCCACAGGGAAGCTCTACGAAACAAACTTTGAACGGAGTCGATATCTCGAAAACTGTGGGCGGAGTTAACCGGACAAAAACGAACGATCCTCAGAATGAAGGGCAGCAAACGTAACACTAGAGGTCTGCATTTCCAGGAGGAAACGCGAGATGTTGCGCCGCCTAAGCCCCCGCCCCCCGATCCGCGTCTTTCCCGCTTAATGCGAGGTCCTCGATACGGTAAACCCGCGTGGGTCACTAGGCGACGCTTATGGTGAAGGAGTTTACTGCTAAGCTGTCGGTAGTGGGATGTTAAGAGAGCACTCTCCCACAGCAGTTTACATTGGACTCTATGGAGCTCTGTAGGCCGTGAATGGAAAACGGGGTCAAAGGTCATGAAGCGGGTGGGCTATCGGCCCATAATTTCACGTGGTGGGACCGTGGACCCTAGGGTCTGCCCGTTTGAGTTCTGGTGTCTCTAGCTCGAAAACTGACCGTGTGACAGCAGTTTTAAAGTTTGACAAAAGTTTATGGACATTTTTCCATTCATTCCTATGGGAGTAAAGATGAAACTTCAAATGCTTCCTGTGCGAAAACTATGTAACTTTTCCAAAAGCTGTATACAAGCCCGCATCCCACAGGGAAGCTCTACGAAACAAACTTTGAACGGAGTCGATATCTCGAAAACTGTGGGCGGAGTTAACCGGACAAGAACGAACGATCCTCAGAATGAAGGGCAGCAAACGTAACACTAGAGGTCTGCATTTCCAGGAGGAAACGCGAGATGTTGCGCCGCCTAAACCCCCGTCCCCCGATCCGCGTCTTTCCCGCTTAAAGCGAGGTCCTCGATACGGTAAACCCGCGTGGGTCACTAGGCGACGCTTATGGTGAAGGAGTTTACTGCTAAGCTGTTGGTAGTGGGATGTTAAGAGAGCACTCTCCCACAGCAGTTTACATTGGACTCTATGGAGCTCAGTAGGGCGTGAATAGAAAACGATAAATTTTGAATTCCACCTTTAAAAACAATTCCACCTTAAGAAACCCAGAATTGTATTGAAATGTCCACATCACAGGCCAAAAGCAAAAAAAGATGGCCAATACATTTTAAATACCACCTTAATAAAAATTCCACCTTAAGAAACCCACAGTTGTATTGACACGTCCACCTTTAAAAATGACCACTTTAAATAAAGCTTAAAATGTCGAAAAGACAGCCAGTATATTGTGAATGAGGTATTCTTTAAAAATTCCACCTTAAGAAACCCTGGATAATTAAGACGTCCCCCTTAAAAATGACATTTAAAGTGTTACAGACTGCCTGTGTATTTCTGTGGCCCTCACAGCTCTTCCCCTCAGTCTCTGCCTCTGCCCCTCCCCCTCCCCCCTCTGTCTCTCTCACACGCATGCTCACAGAATACAACTGACAGACTCATGATTCAATGAATTTCGACCGGGGAGCACCCTCCAAAAAATCACCCGTAGCTCGAAAACTTTTCCCAACCAAAATTGAACGAAGCATACCGTAGCGACAAGGAGAGTCTTGTGCTCGAGATGGTGTAAAAATTTTTGCACTTTGAGCGAGATTTGATGGTGTAATTACGAGTTAAAAACAGGCAAAGTTTTGAAAATCTGCGTGCCGACCCGCTCTTAAAATACATTGAGCTCTATGGGAGGAAAACCCTCCCAAGTGTCAAACAAAAATTCATAACTCAAGAACGGTATTCTCAAACGGTCTGAAACTTACAAGTTTGAGAAAGGGGAAATTTCTCTACCATTTAAAATTTAAATGAAGTCTGTAGGTGAAAGTATAAGGAAGTTATGGTGAAATGTTCGGCAGAAAATTGAAAAAGAAAAAAAATAATTTCAATGGGTTCCTATGGGAGCGTACCCACCCTCCGAACAAATGCTTATAGCTCGGAAAGTTTTCCTCACATCACTTAACCGTATATACCGTTGCGACAAGGAGAGTCTGGGGATCGATATGGTATAAAAAATTTGCAGATTAAGTGAGAATTGAGCATGTTATGACGAGTTAAAAACAGGAGAAAATTTTAGAAACCGCACTCTGAGCTGCTCCAAAAATACATTGAACCCTATGGGAGCCGAAACCGTCCCTAGTGCCGAACAAAAATTCATAACTCAAAAACCGTATTTTCAATAATGTTCAAATTTAGAGGTCTCAGAAAGGACAAGTTTCTCTACCATTTAAAATTTAAATGAAGTTTCTAGGTGAAACTATGAGGAAGTTATGGCGATTTGTTCGGCTGAAAAGTGAAAAAACGGCTTTTTGCCACTGAAACTACAGTGGATGACATCACCCCCACTCTAAGAGCCTCCCATTGAAATGAATGGAGGGATTTTGAAGGAGGAAAAGAAAGGGAAGGATGAGTGCAAAAATTCCGAAAACGGAAGTGATGGGAGCCGGTACGCCCGGGTCCGACCGTCTGAAATCCCGTGTCCGTAGCTTGAAAAATGACCGAGTTAGAGCACTTTGAAAATTAATTCCATAGAAATGACTGGGGAAAAACAGAGCGAAAAACGAGTGTAGCGGACGAACGAGTGCGGGTATCGGAAAGCTGTATACAAGCCCACATCGTCGCTATAGGACGCACGATTTCCAGGTGGAACGGAGTCGATAGCTCGAAAGCTGCGGGACTAGTTAAGCGGACAAGGAAACGCGGAATAATAAAAATAATAATAAAAATAATAATAATATGACTTACGGATAACAATATATTGCGCCGCTGCTTAAAGCAGCAGGCGCAACATAACTAGAGGTCTGCATTTCCAGGAGGAAACGCGAGATGTTGCGCCGCCTAAACCCCTGCCCCCCGATCCGCGTCTTTCCCGCTTAAAGCGATGTCCTCGATACGGTAAACCCGCGTGGGTCACTAGGCGACGCTTATGGTGAAGGAGTTTACTGCTAAGCTGTCGGTAGTGGGATGTTAAGAGAGCACTCTCCCACAGCAGTTTACATTGGACTCTATGGAGCTCTGTAGGCCGTGAATGGAAAATGGGGTCAAAGGTCATGAAGCGGGTGGGTTATCGGCCCATAATTTTACGTGGTGGGACCGTGGACCCTCGGGTCTGCCCGTTTGAGTTCTGGTGTCTCTAGCTCGAAAACTGACCGTGTGACAGCACTTTGAAAGTTTGACAAAAGTTTATGGACATTTTTCCATTCATTCCTATGGGAGTAAAGATGAAACTTCAAATGCTTACTGTGCTAAAACTATGTAACTTTTCCAAAAGCTGTATACAAGCCCACATCCCACAGGGAAGCTCTACGAAACAAATTTTGAACGGAGTCGATATCTCGAAAACTGTGGGCGGAGTTAACCGGACAAGAATGAACGATCCTCAGAATGAAGGGCAGCAAACGTAACACTAGAGGTCTGCATTTCCAGGAGGAAACGCGAGATGTTGCGCCGCCTAAACCCCTGCCCCCCGATCCGCGTCTTTCCCGCTTAAAGCGAGGTCCTCGACACGGTAAACCCGCGTGGGTCACTAGGCGACGCTTATGGTGAAGGAGTTTACTGCTAAGCTGTTGGTAGTGGGATGTTAAGAGAGCACTGTCCCACAGCAGTTTACATTGGACTATGTGGAGCTGTGTAGGCCGTGAATGGAAAACGGGGTCAAAGGTCATGAAGCGGGTGGGCTATCGGCCCATAATTTCACGTGGTGGGACCTTGGACTCTCGGGTCTGCCCGTTTGAGTTCTGGTGTCTCTAGCTCGAAAACTGAGCGTGTGACAGCAGTTTGAAAGTTTGACAAAAGTTTATGGACATTTTTCCATTCATTCCTATGGGAGAAAAGATGAAACTTCAAATGCTTACTGTGCGAAAACTATGCAAATTTTCCAAAAGCTGTATACAAGCCCGCATCCCACAGGGAAGCTCTACGAATGAAACTTTGAACGGAGTCGATATCTCGAAAACTGTGGGCGGAGTTAACCGGACAAGAATGAACGATCCTCAGAATGAAGGGCAGCAAACGTAACACTAGAGGTCTGCATTTCCAGGAGGAAACGCGAGATGTTGCGCCGCCTAAACCCCCGTCCCCCGATCCGCGTCTTTCCCGCTTAAAGCGAGGTCCTCGATACGGTAAACCCGCGTGGGTCACTAGGCGACGCTTATGGTGAAGGAGTTTACTGCTAAGCTGTTGGTAGTGGGATGTTAAGAGAGCAGTCTCCCACAGCAGTTTACATTGGACTCTATGGAGCTCAGTAGGCCGTGAAAGGAAAACGGGGTCAAAGGTCATGAAGCAGGTGGGCTATCGGCCCATAAGTTTACGTGGTGGGACCGTGGAACCTCGGGTCTGCCCGTTTGAGTTCTGGTGTCTCTAGCTCGAAAACTGAGCGTGTGACAGCAGTTTGAAAGTTTGACAAAAGTTTATGGACATTTTTCCATTCATTCCTATGGGAGTAAAGATGAAACTTCAAATGTTTCCTGTGCGAAAACTATGCAACTTTTCCAAAAGCTGTATACAAGCCCGCATCCCACAGGGAAGCTCTACGAATGAAACTTTGAACGGAGTCGATATCTCGAAAACTGTGGGCGGAGTTAACCGGACAAGAATGAACGATCCTCAGAATGAAGGGCAGCAAACGTAACACTAGAGGTCTGCATTTCCAGGAGGAAACGCGAGATGTTGCGCCGCCTAAACCCCCGCCCCCCGATCCGCGTCTTTCCCGCTTAAAGCGAGGTCCTCGATACGGTAAACCCGTGTGGGTCACTAGGCGACGCTTATGGTGAAGGAGTTTACTGCTAAGCTGTTGGTAGTGGGATGTTAATAGAGCACTGTCCCACAGCAGTTTACATTCGACTCTATGGAGCTCTGTAGGCCGTGAATGGAAAAGGGGTCAAAGGTCATGAAGCGGGTGGGCTATCGGCCCATAGTTTTACGTGGTGGGACCGTGGACCCTCGGGTCTGCCCGTTTGAGTTCTGGTGTCTCTAGCTCGAAAACTGACCGTGTGACAGCACTTTGAAAGTTTGACAAAAGTTTATGGACATTTTTCCATTCATTCCTATGGGAGAAAAGTTGAAACTTCAAATGCTTACTGTGCGAAAACTATGTAACTTTTCCAAAAGCTGTATACAAGCCCGCATCCCACAAGGAAGCTCTACGAAACAAACTTTGAACGGGGTCGATATCTCGAAAACTGTGGGCGGAGTTAACCGGACAAGGAATGAAGATCCTCAGAATGAAGGGCAGCAAACGTAACACCAGGAGGAAACGCGAGATGTTGCGCCGCCTAAACCCCCGTCCCCCGATCCGCGTGTTTTCCGCTTAAAGCGAGGTCCTCGGTACGGAAACCCTCGTGGGTCACTAGGCCACGCTATGGTGAAGGAGTTGACTGCTAAGCTGTTGGTAGTGGGATGTTAAGAGAGCAGTCTCCCACAGCAGTTTACATTGGACTCTATGGAGCTCAGTAGGCCGTGAAAGGAAAACGGGGTCAAAGGTCATGAAGCAGGTGGGCTATCGGCCCATAAGTTTACGTGGTGGGACCGTGGACCCTCGGGTCTGCCCGTTTGAGTTCTGGTGTCTCTAGCTCGAAAACTGAGCGTGTGACAGCAGTTTGAAAGTTTGACAAAAGTTTATGGACATTTTTCCATTCATTCCTATGGGAGTAAAGATGAAACTTCAAATGTTTCCTGTGCGAAAACTATGCAACTTTTCCAAAAGCTGTATACAAGCCCGCATCCCACAGGGAAGCTCTACGAATGAAACTTTGAACGGAGTCGATATCTCGAAAACTGTGGGCGGAGTTAACCGGACAAAAATGAACGATCCTCAGAATGAAGGGCAGCAAACGTAACACCAGGAGGAAACGCGAGATGTTGCGCCGCCTAAACCCCTGCCCCCCGATCCGCGTCTTTCCCGCTTAAAGCGAGGTCCTCGATACGGTAAACCCGTGTGGGTCACTAGGCGACGCTTATGGTGAAGGAGTTTACTGCTAAGCTGTTGGTAGTGGGATGTTAATAGAGCACTGTCCCACAGCAGTTTACATTCGACTCTATGGAGCTCTGTAGGCCGTGAATGGAAAAGGGGTCAAAGGTCATGAAGCGGGTGGGCTATCGGCCCATAGTTTTACGTGGTGGGACCGTGGACCTTCGGGTCTGCCCGTTTGAGTTCTGGTGTCTCTAGCTCGAAAACTGACCGTGTGACAGCACTTTGAAAGTTTGACAAAAGTTTATGGACATTTTTCCATTCATTCCTATGGCAGTAAAGATGAAACTTCAAATGGTTACTGTGCTAAAACTATGTAACTTTTCCAAAAGCTGTATACAAGCCCGCATCCCACAAGGAAGCTCTACGAAACAAACTTTGAACGGGGTCGATATCTCGAAAACTGTGGGCGGAGTTAACCGGACAAGGAATGAAGATCCTCAGAATGAAGGGCAGCAAACGTAACACCAGGAGGAAACGCGAGATGTTGCGCCGCCTAAACCCCTGCCCCCCGATCCGCGTCTTTCCCGCTTAAAGCGAGGTCCTCGATACGGTAAACCCGCGTGGGTCACTAGGCGACGCTTATGGTGAAGGAGTTTACTGCTAAGCTGTCGGTAGTGGGATGTTAAGAGAGCACTCTCCCACAGCAGTTTGGGCTATCGGCCTATAGTTTCACGTGGTGGGACCGTGGACCCTCGGGTCTGCCCGTTTGAATTCTGGTGTCTCTAGCTCGAAAACTGACCGTGTGACAGCAGTTTGAAAGTTTGACAAAAGTTTATGGACATTTTTCCATTCATTCCTATGGGAGTAAAGATGAAACTTCAAATGCTTACTGTGCAAAAACTATGCAACTTTTCCAAAAGCTGTATACAAGCCCGCATCCCACAGGGCAGCTCTACGAATGAAACTTTGAACGGAGTCGATATCTCGAAAACTGTGGGCGGAGTTAACCGGACAAGAATGAACGATCCTCAGAATGAAGGGCAGCAAACGTAACACTAGAGGTCTGCATTTCCAGGAGGAAACGCGAGATGTTGCGCCGCCTAAACCCCCGCCCCCCGATCCGCGTCTTTCCCGCTTAAAGCGAGGTCCTCGATACGGTAAACCCGCGTGGGTCACTAGGCGACGCTTATGGTGAAGGAGTTTACTGCTAAGCTGTCGGTAGTGGGATGTTAAGAGAGCACTCTCCCACAGCAGTTTACATTGGACTCTATGGAGCTCTGTAGGCCGTGAATGGAAAACGGGGTCAAAGGTCATGAAGCGGGCGGGGTATCGGCCTATAATTTCACGTGGTGGGACCTTGGACTCTCGGGTCTGCCCGTTTGAATTCTGGTGTCTCTAGCTCGAAAACTGAGCGTGTGACAGCAGTTTGAAAGTTTGACAAAAGTTTATGGACATATTTCCATTCATTCCTATGGGACAAAAGATGAAACTTCAAATGCTTACTGTGCTAAAACTATGCAACTTTTCCAAAAGCTGTATACAAGACCGTATCCCACAGGGAAGCTCTACGAATGAAACTTTGAACGGAGTCGATATCTCGAAAACTGTGGGCGGAGTTAACCGGACAAGAACGAACGATCCTCAGAATGAAGGGCAGCAAACGTAACACTAGAGGTCTGCATTTCCAGGAGGAAACGCGAGATGTTGCGCCGCCTAAACCCCTGCCCCCCGATCCGCGTCTTTCCCGCTTAAAGCGAGGTCCTCGATACGGTAAACCCGCGTGGGTCACTAGGCAACGCTTATGGTGAAGGAGTTTACTGCTAAGCTGTCGGTAGTGGGATGTTAAGAGAGCACTCTCCCACAGCAGTTTACATTGGACTCTATGGAGCTGTGTAGGCCGTGAATGGAAAACGGGGTCAAAGGTCATGAAGCGGGTGGGCTATCGACCCATAATTTCACGTGGTGGGACCGTGGACTCTCGGGTCTGCCCGTTTGAATTCTGGTGTCTCTAGCTCGAAAACTGACCGTGTGACAGCAGTTTAAAAGTTTGACAAAAGTTTATGGACACTTTTCCATTCATTCCTATGGGAGAAAAGTTGAAACTTCAAATGCTTACTGTGCTAAAACTATGTAACTTTTCCAAAAGCTGTATACAAGCCCGCATCCCACAGGGAAGCTCTACGAATGAAACTTTGAACGGAGTCGATATCTCGAAAACTGTGGGCGGAGTTAACCGGACAAGAATGAACGATCCTCAGAATGAAGGGCAGCAAACGTAACACTAGAGGTCTGCATTTCCAGGAGGAAACGCGAGATGTTGCGCCGCCTAAACCCCCGTCCCCCGATCCACGTCTTTCCCGCTTAAAGCGAGGTCCTCGATACGGTAAACCCGCGTGGGTCACTAGGCGACGCTTATGGTGAAGGAGTTTACTGCTAAGCTGTCGGTAGTGGGATGTTAAGAGAGCACTCTCCCACAGCAGTTTACATTGGACTCTATGGCGCTCTGTAGGCCGTGAAAGGAAAACGGGGTCAAAGGTCATGAAGCGGGTGGGTTATCGGCCCATAATTTTACGTGGTGGGACCGTGGACCCTCGGGTCTGCCCGTTTGAGTTCTGGTGTCTTTAGCTCGAAAACTGACCGTGTGACAGCAGTTTGAATGTTTGACAAAAGTTTATGGACATTTTTCCATTCATTCCTATGTGAGAAAAGATGAAACTTCAAATGCTTCCTGTGCGAAAACTATGTAACTTTTCTAAAAGCTGTATACAAGACCGCATCCCACAGGGAAGCTCTACGAATGAAACTTTGAACGGAGTCGATATCTCGAAAACTGTGGGCGGAGTTAACCGGACAAGAACGAACGATCCTCAGAATGAAGGGCAGCAAACGTAACACTAGAGGTCTGCATTTCCAGGAGGAAACGCGAGATGTTGCGCCGCCTAAACCCCCGTCCCCCGATCCGCGTCTTTCCCGCTTAAAGCGAGGCCCTCGATACGGTAAACCCGCGTGGGTCACTAGGCGACGCTTATGGTGAAGGAGTTTACTGCTAAGCTGTCGGTAGTGGCATGTTAAGAGAGCACTCTCCCACAGCAGTTTACATTGGACTCTATGGAGCTCTGTAGGCCGTGAAAGGGAAACGGGGTCAAAGGTCATGAAGCGGGTGGGCTATCGGCCCATAATTTTACGTGGAGGGACCGTGGACCCTCGGGTCTGCCCGTTTGAGTTCTGGTGTCTCTAGCTCGAAAACTGACCGTGTGACAGCAGTTTGAAAGTTTGACAAAAGTTTATGGACATTTTTCCATTCATTCCTATGGGAGAAAAGATGAAACTTCAAATGCTTACTGTGCGAAAACTATGCAACTTTTCCAAAAGCTGTATACAAGCCCGCATCCCACAGGGCAGCTCTACGAAACAAACTTTGAACGGAGTCGATATCTCGAAAACTGTGGGCGGAGTTAACCGGACAAGAACGAACGATCCTCAGAATGAAGGGCAGCAAACGTAACACTAGAGGTCTGCATTTCCAGGAGGAAACGCGAGATGTTGCGCCGCCTAAACCCCCGTCCCCCGATCCGCGTCTTTTCCGCTTAAAGCGAGGTCCTCGGTACGGAAACCCTCGTGGGTCACTAGGCCACGCTATGGTGAAGGAGTTGACTGCTAAGCTGTTGGTAGTGGGATGTTAAGCGAGCACTCTCCCACAGCAGTTTACATTGGACTCTATGGAGCTCAGTAGGCCGTGAAAGGAAAACGGGGTCAAAGGTCATGAAGCAGGTGGGCTATCGGCCCATAAGTTTACGTGGTGGGACCGTGGACCCTCGGGTCTGCCTGTTTGAGTTCTGGTGTCTCTAGCTCGAAAACTGAGCGTGTGACAGCAGTTTGAAAGTTTGACAAAAGTTTATGGACATTTTTCCATTCATTCCTATGGGAGTAAAGATGAAACTTTAAATGCTTACTGTGCGAAAACTATGCAACTTTTCCAAAAGCTGTATACAAGCCCGCATCCCATAGGGCAGCTCTACGAGACAAACTTTGAACGGAGTCGATATCTCGAAAACTGTGGGCGGAGTTAACCGGACAAGAATGAACGATCCTCAGAATGAAGGGCAGCAAACGTAACACTAGAGGTCTGCATTTCCAGGAGGAAACGCGAGATGTTGCGCCGCCTAAACCCCTGCCCCCCGATCCGCGTCTTTCCCGCTTAAAGCGAGGTCCTCGACACGGTAAACCCGCGTGGGTCACTAGGCGACGCTTATGGTGAAGGAGTTTACTGCTAAGCTGTTGGTAGTGGGATGTTAAGAGAGCACTGTCCCACAGCAGTTTACATTGGACTATGTGGAGCTGTGTAGGCCGTGAATGGAAAACGGGGTCAAAGGTCATGAAGCGGGTGGGCTATCGGCCCATAATTTCACGTGGTGGGACCTTGGACTCTCGGGTCTGCCCGTTTGAGTTCTGGTGTCTCTAGCTCGAAAACTGAGCGTGTGACAGCAGTTTGAATGTTTGACAAAAGTTTATGGACATTTTTCCATTCATTCCTATGGGAGAAAAGATGAAACTTCAAATGCTTACTGTGCGAAAACTATGCAAATTTTCCAAAAGCTGTATACAAGCCCGCATCCCACAGGGAAGCTCTACGAATGAAACTTTGAACGGAGTCGATATCTCGAAAACTGTGGGCGGAGTTAACCGGACAAGAATGAACGATCCTCAGAATGAAGGGCAGCAAACGTAACACTAGAGGTCTGCATTTCCAGGAGGAAACGCGAGATGTTGCGCCGCCTAAACCCCCGTCCCCCGATCCGCGTCTTTCCCGCTTAAAGGGAGGTCCTCGATACGGTAAACCCGCGTGGGTCACTAGGCGACGCTTATGGTGAAGGAGTTACCTGCTAAGCTGTTGGTAGTGGGATGTTAAGAGAGCACTTTCCCACAGCAGTTTACATTGGACTCTATGGAGCTCTGTAGGCCGTGAATGGAAAACGGGGTCAAAGGTCATGAAGCGGGTGGGCTATCGGCCCATAATTTCACGTGGCGGGACCGTGGACTCTCGGGTCTGCCCGTTTGAATTCTGGTGTGTCTAGCTCGAAAACTGACCGTGTGACAGCAGTTTGAAAGTTTGACAAAAGTTTATGGACATTTTTCCATTCATTCCTATGGGAGAAAACACGAAACTTCAAATGCTTACTGTGCGAAAACTATGCAACTTTTCCAAAAGCTGTATACAAGCCCGCATCCCACAGGGAAGCTCTACGAATGAAACTTTGAACGGAGTCGATATCTCGAAAACTGTGGGCGGAGTTAACCGGACAAGAATGAACGATCCTCAGAATGAAGGGCAGCAAACGTAACACGAGATGTTGCGCCGCCTAAACCCCCGCCCCCCGATCCGCGTCTTTCCCGCTTAAAGCGAGGTCCTCGATACGGTAAACCCGCGTGGGTCACTAGGCGACGCTTATGGTGAAGGAGTTTACTGCTAAGCTGTCGGTAGTGGGATGTTAAGGGAGCACTGTCCCACAGCAGTTTACATTGGACTCTATGGAGCTCTGTAGGCCGTGAAAGGAAAACGGGGTCAAAGGTCATGAAGCGGGTGGGCTATCGGCCCATAAATTCACGTGGTGGGACCGTGGACTCTCGGGTCTGCCCGTTTGAATTCTGGTGTCTCTAGCTCGAAAACTGACCGTGTGACAGCAGTTTTAAAGTTTGACAAAAGTTTATGGACATTTTTCCATTCATTCCTATGGGACAAAAGATGAAACTTCAAATGCTTACTGTGCGAAAACTATGTAACTTTTCCAAAAGCTGTATACAAGCCCGCATCCCACAGGGCAGCTCTACGAGACAAACTTTGAACGGAGTCTATATCTCGAAAACTGTGGGCGGAGTTAACCGGACAAGAATGAACGATCCTCAGAATGAAGGGCAGCAAACGTAACACTAGAGGTCTGCATTTCCAGGAGGAAACGCGAGATGTTGCGCCGCCTAAACCCCCGTTCCCCGATCCGCGTCTTTCCCGCTTAAAGGGAGGTCCTCGATACGGTAAACCCGCGTGGGTCACTAGGCGACGCTTATGGTGAAGGAGTTACCTGCTAAGCTGTTGGTAGTGGGATGTTAAGAGAGCACTCTCCCACAGCAGTTTACATTGGACTCTATGGAGCTCTGTAGGCCGTGAATGGAAAACGGGGTCAAAGGTCATGAAGCGGGTGGGCTATCGGCCCATAATTTCACGTGGCGGGACCGTGGACTCTCGGGTCTGCCCGTTTGAATTCTGGTGTGTCTAGCTCGAAAACTGACCGTGTGACAGCAGTTTGAAAGTTTGACAAAAGTTTATGGACATTTTTCCATTCATTCCTATGGGAGAAAACACGAAACTTCAAATGCTTACTGTGCGAAAACTATGCAACTTTTCCAAAAGCTGTATACAAGCCCGCATCCCACAGGGAAGCTCTACGAATGAAACTTTGAACGGAGTCGATATCTCGAAAACTGTGGGCGGAGTTAACCGGACAAGAATGAACGATCCTCAGAATGAAGGGCAGCAAACGTAACACGAGATGTTGCGCCGCCTAAACCCCCGCCCCCCGATCCGCGTCTTTCCCGCTTAAAGCGAGGTCCTCGATACGGTAAACCCGCGTGGGTCACTAGGCGACGCTTATGGTGAAGGAGTTTACTGCTAAGCTGTCGGTAGTGGGATGTTAAGGGAGCACTGTCCCACAGCAGTTTACATTGGACTCTATGGAGCTCTGTAGGCCGTGAAAGGAAAACGGGGTCAAAGGTCATCAAGCGGGTGGGCTATCGGCCCATAAATTCACGTGGTGGGACCGTGGACTCTCGGGTCTGCCCGTTTGAATTCTGGTGTCTCTAGCTCGAAAACTGACCGTGTGACAGCAGTTTTAAAGTTTGACAAAAGTTTATGGACATTTTTCCATTCATTCCTATGGGAGAAAAGATGAAACTTCAAATGCTTACTGTGCGAAAACTATGTAACTTTTCCAAAAGCTGTATACAAGCCCGCATCCCACAGGGCAGCTCTACGAGACAAACTTTGAACGGAGTCTATATCTCGAAAACTGTGGGCGGAGTTAACCGGACAAGAATGAACGATCCTCAGAATGAAGGGCAGCAAACGTAACACTAGAGGTCTGCATTTCCAGGAGGAAACGCGAGATGTTGCGCCGCCTAAACCCCGCACCCCGATCCGCGTCTTTCCCGCTTAAAGCGAGGTCCTCGATACGGTAAACCCGCGTGGGTCACTAGGCGACGCTTATGGTGAAGGAGTTTACTGCTAAGCTGTTGGTAGTGGGATGTTAAGAGAGCACTGTCCCACAGCAGTTCACATTGGACTCTATGGAGCTGTGTAGGCCGTGAATGGAAAACGGGGTCAAAGGTCATGAAGCGGGTGGGCTATCGGCCTATAATTTTACGTGGTGGGACCTTGGACCCTCGGGTCTGCCCGTTTGAGTTCTGGTGTCTCTAGCTCGAAAACTGAGCGTGTGACAGCAGTTTGAAAGTTTGACAAAAGTTTATGGACATTTTTCCATTCATTCCTATGGGAGTAAAGATGAAAGTTCAAAGGCTTCCTGTGCAAAAACTATGCAACTTTTCCAAAAGCTGTATACAAGCCCGCATCCCACAGGGCAGCTCTACGAAACAAACTTTGAACGGAGTTGATATCTCGAAAACTGTGGGCGGAGTTAACCGGACAAGAATGAACGATCCTCAGAATGAAGGGCAGCAAACGTAACACCAGGAGGAAACGCGAGATGTTGCGCCGCCTAAACCCCTGCCCCCCGATCCGCGTCTTTCCCGCTTAAAGCGAGGTCCTCGACACGGTAAACCCGCGTGGGTCACTAGGCGACGCTTATGGTGAAGGAGTTTACTGCTAAGCTGTTGGTAGTGGGATGTTAAGAGAGCACTGTCCCACAGCAGTTTACATTGGACTATGTGGAGCTGTGTAGGCCGTGAATGGAAAACGGGGTCAAAGGTCATGAAGCGGGTGGGCTATCGGCCCATAATTTCACGTGGTGGGACCTTGGACTCTCGGGTCTGCCCGTTTGAGTTCTGGTGTCTCTAGCTCAAAAACTGAGCGTGTGACAGCAGTTTGAAAGTTTGACAAAAGTTTATGGACATTTTTCCATTCATTCCTATGGGAGAAAAGATGAAACTTCAAATGCTTACTGTGCTAAAACTATGCAACTTTTCCAAAAGCTGTATACAAGCCCGCATCCCACAGGGAAGCTCTACGAATGAAACTTTGAACGGAGTCGATATCTCGAAAACTGTGGGCGGAGTTAACCGGACAAGAATGAACGATCCTCAGAATGAAGGGCAGCAAACGTAACACCAGGAGGAAACGCGAGATGTTGCGCCGCCTAAACCCCTGCCCCCCGATCCGCGTCTTTCCCGCTTAAAGCGAGGTCCTCGATACGGTAAACCCGCGTGGGTCACTAGGCGACGCTTATGGTGAAGGAGTTTACTGCTAAGCTGTCGGTAGTGGGATGTTAAGAGAGCACTCTCCCACAGCAGTTTACATTGGACTCTATGGAGCTCTGTAGGCCGTGAATGGAAAACGGGGTCAAAGGTCATGAAGCGGGCGGGGTATCGGCCTATAATTTCACGTGGTGGGACCTTGGACTCTCGGGTCTGCCCGTTTGAATTCTGGTGTCTCTAGCTCGAAAACTGAGCGTGTGACAGCAGTTTGAAAGTTTGACAAAAGTTTATGGACATATTTCCATTCATTCCTATGGGACAAAAGATGAAACTTCAAATGCTTACTGTGCTAAAACTATGCAACTTTTCCAAAAGCTGTATACAAGCCCGCATCCCACAGGGAAGCTCTACGAATGAAACTTTGAACGGAGTCGATATCTCGAAAACTGTGGGCGGAGTTAACCGGACAAGAACGAACGATCCTCAGAATGAAGGGCAGCAAACGTAACACTAGAGGTCTGCATTTCCAGGAGGAAACGCGAGATGTTGCGCCGCCGAAACCCCTGCCCCCCGGTCCGCGTCTTTCCCGCTTAAAGCGAGGTCCTCGATACGGTAAACCCGCGTGGGTCACTAGGCGACGCTTATGGTGAAGGAGTTTACTGCTAAGCCGTCGGTAGTGGGATGTTAAGAGAGCACTCTCCCACAGCAGTTTACATTGGACTCTATGGAGCTCTGTAGGCCGTGAATGGAAAACGGGGTCAAAGGTCATGAAGCGGGTGGGCTATCGGCCCATAATTTTACGTGGTGGGACCGTGGACCCTCGGGTCTGCCCGTTTGAGTTCTGGTGTCTCTAGCTCGAAAACTGACCGTGTGACAGCAGTTTTAAAGTTTGACAAAAGTTTATGGACATTTTTCCATTCATTCCTATGGGAGAAAAGATGAAACTTCAAATGCTTACTGTGCGAAAACTATGTAACTTTTCCAAAAGCTGTATACAAGCCCGCATCCCACAGGGAAGCTCTACGAGACAAACTTTGAACGGAGTCTATATCTCGAAAACTGTGGGCGGAGTTAACCGGACAAGAAGGAACGATCCTCAGAATGAAGGGCAGCAAACGTAACACTAGAGGTCTGCATTTCCAGGAGGAAACGCGAGATGTTGCGCCGCCTAAACCCCTGCCCCCCGATCCGCGTCTTTCCCGCTTAAAGCGAGGTCCTCGATACGGTAAACCCGCGTGGGTCACTAGGCGACGCTTATGGTGAAGGAGTTTACTGCTAAGCTGTCGGTAGTGGGATGTTAAGAGAGCACTCTCCCACAGCAGTTTACATTGGACTCTATGGAGCTCTGTAGGCCGTGAATGGAAAACGGGGTCAAAGGTCATGAAGCGGGCGGGGTGTCGGCCTATAATTTCACGTGGTGGGACCTTGGACTCTCGGGTCTGCCCGTTTGAATTCTGGTGTCTCTAGCTCGAAAACTGAGCGTGTGACAGCAGTTTGAAAGTTTGACAAAAGTTTATGGACATATTTCCATTCATTCCTATGGGACAAAAGATGAAATTTCAAATGCTTACTGTGCTAAAACTATGCAACTTTTCCAAAAGCTGTATACAAGCCCGCATCCCACAGGGAAGCTCTACGAATGAAACTTTGAACGGAGTCGATATCTCGAAAACTGTGGGCGGAGTTAACCGGACAAGAACGAACGATCCTCAGAATGAAGGGCAGCAAACGTAACACTAGAGGTCTGCATTTCCAGGAGGAAACGCGAGATGTTGCGCCGCCTAAACCCCTGCCCCCCGATCCGCGTCTTTCCCGCTTAAAGCGAGGTCCTCGACACGGTAAACCCGCGTGGGTCACTAGGCGACGCTTATGGTGAAGGAGTTTACTGCTAAGCTGTTGGTAGTGGGATGTTAAGAGAGCACTGTCCCACAGCAGTTTACATTGGACTCTATGGAGCTGTGTAGGCCGTGAATGGAAAACGGGGTCAAAGGTCATGAAGCGGGTGGGCTATCGGCCTATAGTTTCACGTGGTGGGACCGTGGACTCTCGGGTCTGCCCGTTTGAGTTCTGGTGTCTCTAGCTCGAAAACTGACCGTGTGACAGCAGTTTGAAAGTTTGACAAAAGTTTATGGACATTTTTCCATTCATTCCTATGGGAGTAAAGATGAAACTTCAAATGCTTACTGTGCGAAAACTATGTAACTTTTCCAAAAGCTGTATACAAGCCCGCATCCCACAGGGCAGCTCTACGAATGAAACTTTGAACGGAGTCGATATCTCGAAAACTGTGGGCGGAGTTAACCGGACAAGAATGAACGATCCTCAGAATGAAGGGCAGCAAACATAACACTAGAGGTCTGCATTTCCAGGAGGAAACGCGAGATGTTGCGCCGCCTAAACCCCTGCCCCCCGATCCGCGTCTTTCCCGCTTAAAGCGAGGTCCTCGATACGGTAAACCCGCGTGGGTCACTAGGCGACGCTTATGGTGAAGGAGTTTACTGCTAAGCTGTCGGTAGTGGGATGTTAAGAGAGCACTCTCCCACAGCAGTTTACATTGGACTCTATGGAGCTCTGTAGGCCGTGAATGGAAAACGGGGTCAAAGGTCATGAAGCGGGCGGGGTGTCGGCCTATAATTTCACGTGGTGGGACCTTGGACTCTCGGGTCTGCCCGTTTGAATTCTGGTGTCTCTAGCTCGAAAACTGAGCGTGTGACAGCAGTTTGAAAGTTTGACAAAAGTTTATGGACATATTTCCATTCATTCCTATGGGACAAAAGATGAAATTTCAAATGCTTACTGTGCTAAAACTATGCAACTTTTCCAAAAGCTGTATACAAGCCCGCATCCCACAGGGAAGCTCTACGAATGAAACTTTGAACGGAGTCGATATCTCGAAAACTGTGGGCGGAGTTAACCGGACAAGAACGAACGATCCTCAGAATGAAGGGCAGCAAACGTAACACTAGAGGTCTGCATTTCCAGGAGGAAACGCGAGATGTTGCGCCGCCTAAACCCCTGCCCCCCGATCCGCGTCTTTCCCGCTTAAAGCGAGGTCCTCGACACGGTAAACCCGCGTGGGTCACTAGGCGACGCTTATGGTGAAGGAGTTTACTGCTAAGCTGTTGGTAGTGGGATGTTAAGAGAGCACTGTCCCACAGCAGTTTACATTGGACTATGTGGAGCTGTGTAGGCCGTGAATGGAAAACGGGGTCAAAGGTCATGAAGCGGGTGGGCTATCGGCCCATAATTTCACGTGGTGGGACCTTGGACTCTCGGGTCTGCCCGTTTGAGTTCTGGTGTCTCTAGCTCGAAAACTGAGCGTGTGACAGCAGTTTGAAAGTTTGACAAAAGTTTATGGACATTTTTCCATTCATTCCTATGGGAGTAAAGATGAAACTTCAAATGCTTACTGTGCGAAAACTATGCAACTTTTCCAAAAGCTGTATACAAGCCCGCATCCCACAGGGAAGCTCTACGAATGAAACTTTGAACGGAGTCGATATCTCGAAAACTGTGGGCGGAGTTAACCGGACAAGAACGAACGATCCTCAGAATGAAGGGCAGCAAACGTAACACTAGAGGTCTGCATTTCCAGGAGGAAACGCGAGATGTTGCGCCGCCTAAACCCCTGCCCCCCGATCCGCGTCTTTCCCGCTTAAAGTGAGGTCCTCGACACGGTAAACCCGCGTGGGTCACTAGGCGACGCTTATGGTGAAGGAGTTTACTGCTAAGCTGTCGGTAGTGGGATGTTAAGAGAGCACTCTCCCACAGCAGTTTACATTGGACTCTATGGAGCTGTGTAGGCCGTGAAAGGAAAACGGGGTCAAAGGTCATGAAGCGGGCGGGCTATCGGCCCATAATTTCAGGTGGTGGGACCGTGGACCCTCGGGTCTACCCGTTTGAATTCTGGTGTCTGTAGCTCGAAAACTGACCGTGTGACAGCACTTTGAAAGTTTGACAAAAGTTTATGGACATTTTTCCATTCATTCCTATGGGAGTAAAGATGAAACTTCAAATGGTTACTGTGCGAAAACTATGCAACTTTTCCAAAAGCTGTATACAAGCCCGCATCCCACAGGGAAGCTCTACGAATGAAACTTTGAACGGAGTCGATATCTCGAAAACTGTGGGCGGAGTTAACCGGACAAGAACGAACGATCCTCAGAATGAAGGGCAGCAAACGTAACACTAGAGGTCTGCATTTCCAGGAGGAAACGCGAGATGTTGCGCCGCCTAAACCCCCGCCCCCCGATCCGCGTCTTTCCCGCTTAAAGCGAGGTCCTCGATACGGTAAACCCGCGTGGGTCACTAGGCGACGCTTATGGTGAAGGAGTTTACTGCTAAGCTGTCGGTAGTGGGATGTTAATAGAGCACTGTCCCACAGCAGTTTACATTGGACTCTATGGAGCTCTGTAGGCCGTGAATGGAAAACGGGGTCAAAGGTCATGAAGCGGGTGGGCTATCGGCCCATAATTTTACGTGGTGGGACCGTGGACCCTCGGGTCTGCCCGTTTGAGTTCTGGTGTCTCTAGCTCGAAAACTGACCGTGTGACAGCAGTTTGAAAGTTTGAGAAAAGTTTATGGACATTTTTCCATTCATTCCTATGGGAGAAAATATGAAACTTCAAATGCTTACTGTGCAAAAACTATGTAACTTTTCCAAAAGCTGTATACAAGCCCGCATCCCACAGGGAAGCTCTACGAATGAAACTTTGAACGGAGTCGATATCTCGAAAACTGTGGGCGGAGTTAACCGGACAAGAATGAACGATCCTCAGAATGAAGGGCAGCAAACGTAACACTAGAGGTCTGCATTTCCAGGAGGAAACGCGAGATGTTGCGCCGCCTAAACCCCCGTCCCCCGATCCGCGTCTTTCCCGCTTAAAGCGAGGTCCTCGATACGGTAAACCCGCGTGGGTCACTAGGCGACGCTTATGGTGAAGGAGTTTACTGCTAAGCTGTCGGTAGTGGGATGTTAAGAGAGCACTCTCCCACAGCAGTTTACATTGGACTCTATGGAGCTCTGTAGGCCGTGAAAGGAAAACGGGGTCAAAGGTCATGAAGCGGGTGGGCTATCGGCCCATAAATTCACGTGGTGGGACCGTGGACTCTCGGGTGTGCCCATTTGAATTCTGGTGTCTGTAGCTCGAAAACTGACCGTGTGACAGCAGTTTTAATATTTGACAAAAGTTTATGGACATTTTTCCATTCATTCCTATGGGAGTAAAGATGAAAGTTAAAATGCTTACTGTGCGAAAACTATGTAACTTTTCCAAAAGCTGTATACAAGCCCGCATCCCACAGGGCAGCTCTACGAAACAAACTTTGAACGGAGTCGATATCTCGAAAACTGTGGGCGGAGTTAACCGGACAAGAACGAACGATCCTCAGAATGAAGGGCAGCAAACGTAACACTAGAGGTCTGCATTTCCAGGAGGAAACGCGAGATGTTGCGCCGCCTAAACCCCCGCCCCCTGATCCGCGTCTTTCCCGCTTAAAGCGAGGTCCTCGATACGGTAAACCCGCGTGGGTCACTAGGCGACGCTTATGGTGAAGGAGTTTACTGCTAAGCTGTCGGTAGTGGGATGTTAAGAGAGCACTCTCCCACAGCAGTTTACATTGGACTCTATGGAGCTGTGTAGGCCGTGAATGGAAAACGGGGTCAAAGGTCATGAAGCGGGTGGGCTATCGGCCTATAGTTTCACGTGGTGGGACCTTGGACTCTCGGGTCTGCCCGTTTGAATTCTAGTGTCTCTAGCTCGAAAACTGAGCGTGTGACAGCAGTTTGAATGTTTGACAAAAGTTTATGGACATTTTCCCATTCATTCCTATGGGAGTAAAGATGAAACTTCAAATGCTTACTGTGCAAAAACTATGCAACTTTTCCAAAAGCTGTATACAAGCCCGCATCCCACAGGTAAGCTCTACGAAACAAACTTTGAACGGAGTCGATATCTCGAAAACTGTGGGCGGAGTTAACCGGACAAGGAATGAAGATCCTCAGAATGAAGGGCAGCAAACGTAACACTAGAGGTCTGCATTTCCAGGAGGAAACGCGAGATGTTGCGCCGCCTAAACCCCCGCCCCCCGATCCGCGTCTTTCCCGCTTAAAGCGAGGCCCTCGATACGGTAAACCCGCGTGGGTCACTAGGCGACGCTTATGGTGAAGGAGTTTACTGCTAAGCTGTCGGTAGTGGGATGTTAAGAGAGCACTCTCCCACAGCAGTTTACATTGGACGCTATGGAGCTCTGTAGGGTGTGAATAGAAAACGATACATTTTGAATTCCACCTTTAAAAACAATTCCACCTTAAGAAACCCAGAATTGTATTGAAATGTCCACATCACAGGCCAAAAGAGTCTTAAAAGCAAAAAAAGATGGCCAATACATTTTAAATACCACCTTAATAAAAATTCCACCTTAAGAAACACACAGTTGTATTGACACGTCCACCTTTAAAAATGACCACTTGAAATAAAGCTTAAAATGTCGAAAAGACAGCCAGTATATTGTGAATGAGGTATTCTTTAAAAATTCCACCTTAAGAAACCCTGGATAATTAAGACGTCCCCCTTAAAAATGACCTTTAAAGTGTTACAGACTGCCTGTGTATTTCTGTGGCCCTCACACCTCTCCCGGTCAGTGTCTGCCTCTGCCCCTCCCCCTCCCCCCTCTCTGTCTCTCACACGCACGCTCACAGAATACAACTGACAGACTCAGGATTCAATGAATTTCGACCGGGGGGACCCTTCAAAAAATGACCCGTAGCTCGAAAACTTTTCCCAACCAAAATTGAACGAAGCATACCGTAGCGACAAGGAGAGTCTGGCGCTCGAGATGGTGTAAAAATTTTTTCAGTTTGAGCGAGAATTGATGGTGTAAAAATGAGTTAAAAAAGGGCAAATTTGAGAAAATTTGGCTTTCTGAAAATACATTGACTTCTATGGGAGCCGAAACGTCCTACTGCCAAACAAATCTTCATAACTCCAGAACCGTATCTTCAAATGATTTCAAATCTACATATTTTAGAAAGGAGAAGTTTCTCTACCATTTGAAAGTAAAATGAAGTCTGTAGGTGAAAGTATAAGGAAGTTATGGCAAAATGTTCGGCTAAAAGTTGAATATCGAAAAAGGACAGGCATATTCATTTCAATGTATTCCTATGGGAGCGTACCCACCCTCCGAACAAATGCTTATAGCTCAGAAATGTTATCCCAAATGGCTAAACTGCATATACCGTTGCGACAAGGAGAGTCTAAGGAAGAAGCTGGTATAAAAAATTAGCAGTTTGAGCGAGAATTGACCGTGTTATGACGAGTTAAAAACAGGAGAAAAATTTAGAAACCGCACTCTGAGCCGCTCCAAAAATACATTGAACTCTATGGGAGCCAAAACCCTCCCTAGTGCCGAACAAAAATTCATAACTCAAAAACCGTATTATCGATTACGTTCAAATTTACAGATGCTAGAAAGGACAAGTTTCTCTATCATTTAAAATTTAAATGAAGTTTTTAGGTGAAAGTATGAGAACGTTATGGTGAATTGTTCGGCTGAAAAGTGAAAAAACGGTTTTGGCCAGTGAACCCAGAGTGTCTATGATGTCACCCACTCTAAATGTCTTCCATACAAGTGAATGGAGGGATATTCAAGGAGGAATAGAAAGAGAGGGATGAGTGCGAGAGGTCCGAAAACGGAAGTGACGGGTCACGCTGCGCCCGGGTCCGACCGTCTGAAATCTCGTGTCCGTAGCTTGAAAATTGACCGAGTTAGAGCAGTTCGAAAATTAATTCCATAGAAATGACTGGGGAAAAACGGAGCGATAAACGAGTGTAGCGGACGAACGAGTGCGGGTATCGGAAAGCTGTATACAAGCCCACATCGTCGCTATAGGACGCACGATTTCCAGGTGGAACGGAGTCGATAGCTCGAAAGCTGCGGGACTAGTTAGGCGGACAAGGAAACGCGGAATAATAAGAATAATAATAATAATAATAATATGACTTACGGATAACAATATATCGCGCCGCTGCTTACAGCAGCAGGCGCAACATAACTAGGCGACGCTTATGGTGAAGGAGTTTACTGCTAAGCTGTTGGTAGTGGGATGTTAAGAGAGCACTGTCCCACAGCAGTTTACATTGGACTATGTGGAGCTGTGTAGGCCGTGAATGGAAAACGGGGTCAAAGGTCATGAAGCGGGTGGGCTATCGGCCCATAATTTCACGTGGTGGGACCTTGGACTCTCGGGTCTGCCCGTTTGAGTTCTGGTGTCTCTAGCTCGAAAACTGAGCGTGTGACAGCAGTTTGAAAGTTTGACAAAAGTTTATGGACATTTTTCCATTCATTCCTAAGGGAGAAAAGATGAAACTTCAAATGCTTACTGTGCGAAAACTATGCAAATTTTCCAAAAGCTGTATACAAGCCCGCATCCCACAGGGAAGCTCTACGAATGAAACTTTGAACGGAGTCGATATCTCGAAAACTGTGGGCGGAGTTAACCGGACAAGAACGAACGATCCTCAGAATGAAGGGCAGCAAACGTAACACTAGAGGTCTGCATTTCCAGGAGGAAACGCGAGATGTTGCGCCGCCTAAACCCCTGCCCCCCGATCCGCGTCTTTCCCGCTTAAAGCGAGGTCCTCGATACGGTAAACCCGCGTGGGTCACTAGGCGACGCTTATGGTGAAGGAGTTTACTGCTAAGCTGTCGGTAGTGGGATGTTAAGAGAGCACTCTCCCACAGCAGTTTACATTGGACTCTATGGAGCTCTGTAGGCCGTGAATGGAAAACGGGGTCAAAGGTCATGAAGCGGGCGGGGTATCGGCCTATAATTTCACGTGGTGGGACCTTGGACTCTCAGGTCTGCCCGTTTGAATTCTGGTGTCTCTAGCTCGAAAACTGAGCGTGTGACAGCAGTTTGAAAGTTTGACAAAAGTTTATGGACATATTTCCATTCATTCCTATGGGACAAAAGATGAAACTTCAAATGCTTACTGTGCTAAAACTATGCAACTTTTCCAAAAGCTGTATACAAGCCCGCATCCCACAGGGAAGCTCTACGAATGAAACTTTGAACGGAGTCGATATCTCGAAAACTGTGGGTGGAGTTAACCGGACAAGGAATGAAGATCCTCAGAATGAAGGGCAGCAAACGTAACACTAGAGGTCTGCATTTCCAGGAGGAAACGCGAGATGTTGCGCCGCCGAAACCCCCGTCCCCCGATCCGCGTCTTTCCCGCTTAAAGCGAGGTCCTCGATACGGTAAACCCGCGTGGGTCACTAGGCGACGCTTATGGTGAAGGAGTTTACTGCTAAGCTGTCGGTAGTGGGATGTTAAGAGAGCACTCTCCCACAGCAGTTTACATTGGACTCTATGGAGCTCTGTAGGCCGTGAATGGAAAACGATACATTTTGAATTCCACCTTTAAAAACAATTCCACCTTAAGAAACCCAGAATTGTATTGAAATGTCCACATCACAGGCCAAAAGAGTCTTAAAAGCAAAAAAAGATGGCCAATACATTTTAAATACCACCTTAATAAAAATTCCACCTTAAGAAACCCACAGTTGTATTGACACGTCCACCTTTAAAAATGACCACTTTAAATAAAGCTTAAAATGTCGAAAAGACAGCCAGTATATTGTGAATGAGGTATTCTTTAAAAATTCCACCTTAAGAAACCCTGGATAATTAAGACGTCCCCCTTAAAAATGACCTTTAAAGTGTTACAGACTGCCTGTGTATTTCTGTGGCCCTCACAGCTCTTCCCCTCAGTCTCTGCCTCTGCCCCTCCCCCTCCCCCCTCTGTCTCTCTCACACGCATGCTCACAGAATACAACTGACAGACTCATGATTCAATGAATTTCGACCGGGGAGCACCCTCCAAAAAA
Source organism: Hoplias malabaricus (assembly GCF_029633855.1). Lineage (NCBI taxonomy): Eukaryota > Metazoa > Chordata > Actinopteri > Characiformes > Erythrinidae > Hoplias > Hoplias malabaricus. The sequence goes on from NC_089818.1 coordinate 11,358,140, forward strand.
TCACCCGTAGCTCGAAAACTTTTCCAGGTCCAAAAATGAACGAAGCATACCGTAGCGACAAGGAGAGTCTTGTGCTCGAGATGGTGTAAAAATTTTTGCACTTTGAGCGAGATTTGATGGTGTAATTACGAGTTAAAAACAGGCAAAGTTTTGAAAATCTGCGTGCCGACCCGCTCTTAAAATACATTGAGCTCTATGGGAGGAAAACCCTCCCAAGTGTCAAACAAAAATTCATAACTCAAGAACGGTATTCTCAAACGGTCTGAAACTTACAAGTTTGAGAAAGGGGAAATTTCTCTACCATTTAAAATGTAAATGAAGTCTGTAGGTGAAAGTATAAGGAAGTTATGGTGAAATGTTCGGCAGAAAATTGAAAAAGAAAAAAAATAATTTCAATGGGTTCCTATGGGAGCGTACCCACCCTCCGAACAAATGCTTATAGCTCGGAAAGTTTTCCTCACATCACTTAACCGTATATACCGTTGCGACAAGGAGAGTCTGGGGATCGATATGGTCTAAAAAATTTGCAGATTAAGTGAGAATTGAGCATGTTATGACGAGTTAAAAACAGGAGAAAATTTTAGAAACCGCACTCTGAGCTGCTCCAAAAATACATTGAACCCTATGGGAGCCGAAACCGTCCCTAGTGCCGAACAAAAATTCATAACTCAAAAACCGTATTTTCAATAATGTTCAAATTTAGAGGTCTCAGAAAGGACAAGTTTCTCTACCATTTAAAATTTAAATGAAGTTTCTAGGTGAAACTATGAGGAAGTTATGGCGATTTGTTCGGCTGAAAAGTGAAAAAACGGCTTTTTGCCACTGAAACTACAGTGGATGACATCACCCCCACTCTAAGAGCCTCCCATTGAAATGAATGGAGGGATTTTGAAGGAGGAAAAGAAAGGGAAGGATGAGTGCAAAAATTCCGAAAACGGAAGTGATGGGAGCCGGTACGCCCGGGTCCGACCGTCTGAAATCCCGTGTCCGTAGCTTGAAAAATGACCGAGTTAGAGCACTTTGAAAATTAATTCCATAGAAATGACTGGGGAAAAACAGAGCGAAAAACGAGTGTAGCGGACGAACGAGTGCGGGTATCGGAAAGCTGTATACAAGCCCACATCGTCGCTATAGGACGCACGATTTCCAGGTGGAACGGAGTCGATAGCTCAAAAGCTGCGGGACTAGTTAAGCGGACAAGGAAACGCGGAATAATAAAAATAATAATAAAAATAACTAGAGGTCTGCATTTCCAGGAGGAAACGCGAGATGTTGCGCCGCCTAAACCCCTGCCCCCCGATCCGCGTCTTTCCCGCTTAAAGCGAGGTCCTCGATACGGTAGACCCGCGTGGGTCACTAGGCGACGCTTATGGTGAAGGAGTTTACTGCTAAGCTGTCGGTAGTGGGATGTTAAGAGAGCACTCTCCCACACCAGTTTACATTGGACTCTATGGAGCTCTGTAGGCCGTGAATGGAAAACGGGGTCAAAGGTCATGAAGCGGGCGGGGTATCTGCCTATAATTTCACGTGGTGGGACCGTGGACTCTCGGGTCTGCCCGTTTGAGTTCTGGTGTCTCTAGCTCGAAAACTGACCGTGTGACGGCAGTTTGAAAGTTTGACAAAAGTTTATGGACATTTTTCCATTCATTCCTATGGGAGAAAACACGAAACTTCAAATGCTTACTGTGCGAAAACTATGCAACTTTTCCAAAAGCTGTATACAAGCCCGCATCCCACAGGGAAGCTCTACGAAACAAACTTTGAACGGAGTCGATATCTCGAAAACTGTGGGCGGAGTTAACCGGACAAGAACGAACGATCCTCAGAATTAAGGGCAGCAAACGTAACACTAGAGGTCTGCATTTCCAGGAGGAAACGCGAGATGTTGCGCCGCCTAAACCCCCGTCCCCCGATCCGCGTCTTTCCCGCTTAAAGCGAGGTCCTCGATACGGTAAACCCGCGTGGGTCACTAGGCGACGCTTATGGTGAAGGAGTTTACTGCTAAGCTGTCGGTAGTGGGATGTTAATAGAGCACTGTCCCACAGCAGTTTACATTGGACTCTATGGAGCTGTGTAGGCCGTGAATGGAAAACGGGGTCAAAGGTCATGAAGCGGGTGGCCTATCGGCCCATAATTTTACGTGGTGGGACCGTGGACTCTCGGGTCTGACCGTTTGAGTTCTGGTGTCTCTAGCTCGAAAACTGACCGTGTGACAGCAGTTTGAAAGTTTGACAAAAGTTTATGGACATTTTTCCATTCATTCCTATGGGAGATAAGATGAAACTTCAAATGCTTACTGTGCGAAAACTATGTAACTTTTCCAAAAGCTGTATACAAGCCCGCATCACACAGGGCAGCTCTACGAAACAAACTTTGAACGGAGTCGATATCTCGAAAACTGTGGGCGGAGTTAACCGGACAAGAATGAACGATCCTCAGAATGAAGGGCAGCAAACGTAACACTAGAGGTCTGCATTTCCAGGAGGAAACGCGAGATGTTGCGCCGCCTAAACCCCCGTCCCCCGATCCGCGTCTTTCCCGCTTAAAGCGAGGTCCTCGATACGGTAAACCCGCGTGGGTCACTAGGCGACGTTTATGGTGAAGGAGTTTACTGCTAAGCTGTCGGTAGTGGGATGTTAAGAGAGCACTCTCCCACAGCAGTTTACATTGGACTCTATGGAGCTCTGTAGGCCGTGAATGGAAAACGGGGTCAAAGGTCATGAAGCGGGCGGGGTATCGGCCTATAATTTCACGTGGTGGGACCTTGGACTCTCGGGTCTGCCCGTTTGAATTCTGGTGTCTCTAGCTCGAAAACTGAGCGTGTGACAGCAGTTTGAAAGTTTGACAAAAGTTTATGGACATATTTCCATTCATTCCTATGGGACGAAAGATGAAACTTCAAATGCTTACTGTGCTAAAACTATGCAACTTTTCCAAAAGCTGTATACAAGCCCGCATCCCACAGGGAAGCTCTACGAATGAAACTTTGAACGGAGTCGATATCTCGAAAACTGTGGGCGGAGTTAACCGGACAAGAACGAACGATCCTCAGAATGAAGGGCAGCAAACGTAACACCAGGAGGAAACGCGAGATGTTGCGCCGCCTAAACCCCCGTCCTCCGATCCGCGTCTTTCCCGCTTAAAGCGAGGTCCTCGGTACGGTAAACCCACGTGGGTCACTAGGCGACGCTTATGGTGAAGGAGTTTACTGCTAAGCTGTCGGTAGTGGGATGTTAAGAGAGCTCTCTCCCACAGCAGTTTACATTGGACTCTATGGAGCTCTGTAGGCCGTGAAAGGAAAACGGGGTTAAAGGTCATGAAGCGGGTGGGCTATCGGCCCATAAATTCACGTGGTGGGACCGGGGACTCTCGGGTGTGCCCGTTTGAATTCTGGTGTCTCTAGCTCGAAAACTGACTGTGTGACAGCAGTTTTAAAGTTTGACAAAAGTTTATGGACATTTTCCCATTCATTCCTATGGGAGAAAAGATGAAACTTCAAAGGCTTACTGTGCGAAAACTATGCAACTTTTCCAAAAGCTGTATACAAGCCCGCATCCCACAGGGAAGCTCTACGAAACAAACTTTGAACGGAGTCGATATCTCGAAAACTGTGGGCGGAGTTAACCGGACAAGAATGAACGATCCTCAGAATGAAGGGCAGCAAACGTAACACTAGAGGTCTGCATTTCCAGGAGGAAACGCGAGATGTTGCGCCGCCTAAACCCCCGTCCCCCGATCCGCGTCTTTCCCGCTTAAAGCGAGGTCCTCGATACGGTAAACCCGCGTGGGTCACTAGGCGACGCTTATGGTGAAGGAGTTTACTGCTAAGCTGTCGGTAGTGGGATGTTAAGAGAGCACTGTCCCACAGCAGTTTACATTGGACTCTATGGAGCTCTGTAGGCCGTGAATGGAAAACGATACATTTTGAATTCCACCTTTAAAAACAATTCCACCTTAAGAAACCCAGAATTGTATTGAAATGTCCACATCACAGGCCAAAAGAGTCTTAAAAGCAAAAAAAGATGGCCAATACATTTTAAATACCACCTTAATAAAAATTCCACCTTAAGAAACCCACAGTTGTATTGACACGTCCACCTTTAAAAATGACCACTTTAAATAAAGCTTAAAATGTCGAAAAGACAGGCAGTATATTGTAAATGAGGTATTCTTAAAAAATTCCACCTTAAGAAACCCTGGATAATTAAGATGTCCCCCTTAAAAATGACCTTTAAAGTGTTACAGACTGCCTGTGTATTTCTGTGGCCCTCACAGCTCTCCCTGTCAGTCTCTGCCTCTGCCCCTCCCCCTCCCCCCTCTGTCTCTCTCACACGCATGCTCACAGAATACAACTGACAGACTCATGATTCAATGAATTTCGACCGGGGAGCACCCTCCAAAAAATCACCCGTAGCTCGAAAACTTTTCCCAACCAAAATTGAACGAAGCATACCGTAGCGACAAGGAGAGTCTTGTGCTCGAGATGGTGTAAAAATTTTTGCACTTTGAGCGAGATTTGATGGTGTAATTACGAGTTAAAAACAGGCAAAGTTTTGAAAATCTGCGTGCTGACCCGCTCTTAAAATACATTGAGCTCTATGGGAGGAAAACCCTCCCAAGTGTCAAACAAAAATTCATAACTCAAGAACGGTATTCTCAAACGGTCTGAAACTTACAAGTTTGAGAAAGGGGAAATTTCTCTACCATTTAAAATTTAAATGAAGTCTGTAGGTGAAAGTATTAGGAAGTTATGGTGAAATGTTCGGCAGAAAATTGAAAAAGAAAAAAAATAATTTCAATGGGTTCCTATGGGAGCGTACCCACCCTCCGAACAAATGCTTATAGCTCGGAAAGTTTTCCTCACATCACTTAACCGTATATACCGTTGCGACAAGGAGAGTCTGGGGATCGATATGGTATAAAAAATTTGCAGATTAAGTGAGAATTGAGCATGTTATGACGAGTTAAAAACAGGAGAAAATTTTAGAAACCGCACTCTGAGCTGCTCCAAAAATACATTGAACCCTATGGGAGCCGAAACCGTCCCTAGTGCCGAACAAAAATTCATAACTCAAAAACCGTATTTTCAATAATGTTCAAATTTAGAGGTCTCAGAAAGGACAAGTTTCTCTACCATTTAAAATTTAAATGAAGTTTCTAGGTGAAACTATGAGGAAGTTATGGCGATTTGTTCGGCTGAAAAGTGAAAAAACGGCTTTTTGCCACTGAAACTACAGTGGATGACATCACCCCCACTCTAAGAGCCTCCCATTGAAATGAATGGAGGGATTTTGAAGGAGGAAAAGAAAGGGAAGGATGAGTGCAAAAATTCCGAAAACGGAAGTGATGGGAGCCGGTACGCCCGGGTCCGACCGTCTGAAATCCCGTGTCCGTAGCTTGAAAAATGACCGAGTTAGAGCACTTTGAAAATTAATTCCATAGAAATGACTGGGGAAAAACAGAGCGAAAAACGAGTGTAGCGGACGAACGAGTGCGGGTATCGGAAAGCTGTATACAAGCCCACATCGTCGCTATAGGACGCACGATTTCCAGGTGGAACGGAGTCGATAGCTCGAAAGCTGCGGGACTAGTTAAGCGGACAAGGAAACGCGGAATAATAAAAATAATAATAAAAATAATAATAATATGACTTACGGATAACAATATATTGCGCCGCTGCTTAAAGCAGCAGGCGCAACATAATAATAATATGACTTACGGATAACAATATATCGCGCCGCTGCTTACAGCAGCAGGCGCAACATAACTAGTGGTCTGCATTTCCAGGAGGAAACGCGAGATGTTGCGCCGCCTAAACCCCTGCCCCCCGATCCGCGTCTTTCCCGCTTAAAGCGAGGTCCTCGATACGGTAAACCCGCGTGGGTCACTAGGCGACGCTTATGGTGAAGGAGTTTACTGCTAAGCTGTCGGTAGTGGGATGTTAAGGGAGCACTCTCCCACAGCAGTTTACATTGGACTCTATGGAGCTCTGTAGGCCGTGAAAGGAAAACGGGGTCAAAGGTCATGAAGCGGGTGGGCTATCGGCCCATAAATTCACGTGGTGGGACCGTGGACTCTCGGGTCTGCCCGTTTGAATTCTGGTGTCTCTAGCTCGAAAACTGACCGTGTGACAGCAGTTTTAAAGTTTGACAAAAGTTTATGGACATTTTTCCATTCATTCCTATGGGAGAAAAGATGAAACTTCAAATGCTTACTGTGCGAAAACTATGTAACTTTTCCAAAAGCTGTATACAAGCCCGCATCCCACAGGGCAGCTCTACGAGACAAACTTTGAACGGAGTCTATATCTCGAAAACTGTGGGCGGAGTTAACCGGACAAGAATGAACGATCCTCTGAATGAAGGGCAGCAAACGTAACACTAGAGGTCTGCATTTCCAGGAGGAAACGCGAGATGTTGCGCCGCCTAAACCCCCGTCCCCCGATCCGCGTCTTTCCCGCTTAAAGCGAGGTCCTCGATACGGTAAACCCGCGTGGGTCACTAGGCGACGCTTATGGTGAAGGAGTTTACTGCTAAGCTGTCGGTAGTGGGATGTTAAGAGAGCACTCTCCCACAGCAGTTTACATTGGACTCTATGGAGCTCTGTAGGCCGTGAATGGAAAACGGGGTCAAAGGTCATGAAGCGGGCGGGGTATCGGCCTATAATTTCACGTGGTGGGACCTTGGACTCTCGGGTCTGCCCGTTTGAATTCTGGTGTCTCTAGCTCGAAAACTGAGCGTGTGACAGCAGTTTGAAAGTTTGACAAAAGTTTATGGACATATTTCCATTCATTCCTATGGGACAAAAGATGAAACTTCAAATGCTTACTGTGCTAAAACTATGCAACTTTTCCAAAAGCTGTATACAAGCCCGCATCCCACAGGGAAGCTCTACGAATGAAACTTTGAACGGAGTCGATATCTCGAAAACTGTGGGCGGAGTTAACCGGACAAGAATGAACGATCCTCAGAATGAAGGGCAGCAAACGTAACACTAGAGGTCTGCATTTCCAGGAGGAAACGCGAGATGTTGCGCCGCCGAAACCCCCGTCCCCTGATCCGCGTCTTTCCCGCTTAAAGCGAGGTCGTCAGTAGGGAAACCCGCGTGGGTCACTAGGCGACGCTTATGGTGAAGGAGTTTACTGCTAAGCTGTCGGTAGTGGCATGTTAAGAGAGCACTCTCCCACAGCAGTTTACATTGGACTCTATGGAGCTGTGTAAGCCGTGAAAGGAAAACGGGGTTAAAGGTCATGAAGCGGGTGGGCTATCGGCCTATAGTTTCACGTGGTGGGACCGTGGACCCTCGGGTCTGCCCGTTTGAGTTCTGGTGTCTCTAGCTCGAAAACTGACCGTGTGACAGCAGTTTAAAAGTTTGACAAAAGTTTATGGACATTTTTCCATTCATTCCTATGGGAGTAAGGATGAAACTTCAAATGCTTACTGTGCGAAAACTATGCAACTTTTCCAAAAGCTGTATACAAGCCCGCATCCCACAGGGAAGCTCTACGAAACAAACTTTGAACGGAGTCGATATCTCGAAAACTGTGGGCGGAGTTAACCGGACAAGAACGAACGATCCTCAGAATGAAGGGCAGCAAACGTAACACTAGAGGTCTGCATTTCCAGGAGGAAACGCGAGATGTTGCGCCGCCAAAACCCCCGTCCCCCGATCCGCGTCTTTCCCGCTTAAAGCGAAGTCGTAGGTAGGGAAAACCCGCGTGGGTCACTAGGCGACGCTTATGGTGAAGGAGTTTACTGCTAAGCTGTTGGTAGTGGGATGTTAAGAGAGCACTCTCCCACAGCAGTTTACATTGGACTCTATGGAGCTCAGTAGGGCGTGAATAGAAAACGATAAATTTTGAATTCCACCTTTAAAAACAATTCCACCTTAAGAAACCCAGAATTGTATTGAAATGTCCACATCACAGGCCAAAAGAGTCTTAAAAGCAAAAAAGATGGCCAATACATTTTAAATACCACCTTAATAAAAATTCCACCTTAAGAAACCCACAGTTGTATTGACACGTCCACCTTTAAAAATGACCACTTGAAATAAAGCTTAAAATGTCGAAAAGACAGGCAGTATATTGTGAATGAGGTATTCTTAAAAAATTCCACCTTAAGAAACCCTGGATAATTAAGACGTCCCCCTTAAAAATGACCTTTAAAGTGTTACAGACTGCCTGTGTATTTCTGTGGCCCTCACAGCTCTCCCCGTCAGTCTCTGACTCTGCCCCTCCCCCTCCCCCCTCTGTCTCTCTCTCACACGCACGCTCACAGAATACAACTGACAGACTCATGATTCAATGAATTTCGACCGGGGAGCACCCTCCAAAAAATCACCCGTAGCTCGAAAACTTTTCCCAACCAAAATTGAACGAAGCATACCGTAGCGACAAGGAGAGTCTGGCGCTCGAGATGGTGTAAAAATTTTTTCAGTTTGAGCGAGAATTGATGGTGTAAAAATGAGTTAAAAAAGGGCAAATTTGAGAAAATTTGGCTTTCTGAAAATACATTGAACTCTATGGGAGCCGAAACGTCCTACTGCCAAACAAATCTTCATAACTCCAGAACCGTATCTTCAAATGATTTCAAATCTACATATTTTAGAAAGGAGAAGTTTCTCTACCATTTGAAAGTAAAATGAAGTCTGTAGGTGAAAGTATAAGGAAGTTATGGCAAAATGTTCGGCTAAAAGTTGAATATCGAAAAAGGACAGGCATATTCATTTCAATGTATTCCTATGGGAGCGTACCCACCCTCCGAACAAATGCTTATAGCTCAGAAATGATATCCCAAATGGCTAAACTGCATATACCGTTGCGACAAGGAGAGTCTAAGGAAGAAGCTGGTATAAAAAATTAGCAGTTTGAGCAAGAATTGACCGTGTTATGACGAGTTAAAAACAGGAGAAAAATTTAGAAACCGCACTCTGAGCCGCTCCAAAAATACATTGAACTCTATGGGAGCCAAAACCCTCCCTAGTGCCGAACAAAAATTCATAACTCAAAAACCGTATTATCGATTACGTTCAAATTTACAGATGCTAGAAAGGACAAGTTTCTCTATCATTTAAAATTTAAATGAAGTTTTTAGGTGAAAGTATGAGAACGTTATGGTGAATTGTTCGGCTGAAAAGTGAAAAAACGGTTTTGGCCAGTGAACCCAGAGTGTCTATGATGTCACCCACTCTAAATGTCTTCCATACAAGTGAATGGAGGGATATTCAAGGAGGAATAGAAAGAGAGGGATGAGTGCGAGAGGTCCGAAAACGGAAGTGACGGGTCACGGTGCGCCCGGGTCCGACCGTCTGAAATCTCGTGTCCGTAGCTTGAAAATTGACCGAGTTAGAGCAGTTCGAAAATTAATTCCATAGAAATGACTGGGGAAAAACGGAGCGATAAACGAGTGTAGCGGACGAACGAGTGCGGGTATCGGAAAGCTGTATACAAGCCCACATCGTCGCTATAGGACGCACGATTTCCAGGTGGAACGGAGTCGATAGCTCGAAAGCTGCGGGACTAGTTAGGCGGACAAGGAAACGCGGAATAATAAGAATAATAATAATAATAACTAGAGGTCTGCATTTCCAGGAGGAAACGCGAGATGTTGCGCCGCCTAAACCCCTGCCCCCCGATCCGCGTCTTTCCCGCTTAAAGCGAGGTCCTCGGTACGGTAAACCCGCGTGGGTCACTAGGCGACGCTTATGGTGAAGGAGTTTACTGCTAAGCTGTCGGTAGTGGGATGTTAAGAGAGCACTCTCCCACAGCACTTTACATTGGACTCTATGGAGCTCTGTAGGCCGTGAAAGGAAAACGGGGTCAAAGGTCATGAAGCGGGTGGGCTATCGGCCCATAATTTCACGTGGTGGGACCGTGGACTCTCGGGTCTGCCCGTTTGAGTTCTGGTGTGTCTAGCTCGAAAACTGACCGTGTGACAGCAGTTTGAAAGTTTGACAAAAGTTTATGGACATTTTTCCATTCATTCCTATGGGAGTAAAGATGAAAGTTCAAATGCTTACTGTGCGAAAACTATGTAACTTTTCCAAAAGCTGTATACAAGCCCGCATCCCACAGGGCAGCTCTACGAAACAAACTTTGAAGGGAGTCGATATCTCGAAAACTGTGGGCGGAGTTAACCGGACAAGAATGAACGATCCTCAGAATGAAGGGCAGCAAACGTAACACGAGATGTTGCGCCGCCTAAACCCCCGTCCCCCGATCCGCGTCTTTCCCGCTTAAAGCGAGGTCCTCGATACGGTAAACCCGCGTGGGTCACTAGGCGACGCTTATGGTGAAGGAGTTTACTGCTAAGCTGTTGGTAGTGGGATGTTAAGAGAGCACTCTCCCACAGCAGTTTACATTGGACTCTATGGAGCTCTGTAGGCCGTGAATGGAAAACGGGGTCAAAGGTCATGAAGCGGTTGGGCTATCGGCCCATAATTTTACGTGGAGGGACCGTGGACCCTCGGGTCTGCCCGTTTGAGTTCTGGTGTCTCTAGCTCAAAAACTGACCGTGTGACAGCTCTTTGAAAGTTTGACAAAAGTTTATGGACATTTTTCCATTCATTCCTATGAGAGAAAAGATGAAACTTCAAATGCTTACTGTGCTAAAACTATGTAACTTTTCCAAAAGCTGTATACAAGCCCGCATCCCACAGGGAAGCTCTACGAATGAAACTTTGAACGGAGTCGATATCTCGAAAACTGTGGGCGGAGTTAACCGGACAAGAATGAACGATCCTCAGAATTAAGGGCAGCAAACGTAACACTAGAGGTCTGCATTTCCAGAAGGAAACGCGAGATGTTGCGCCGCCTAAACCCCTGCCCCCCGATCCGCGTCTTTACCGCTTAAAGCGAGGTCCTCGATACGGTAAACCCACATGGGTCACTAGGCGACGCTTATGGTGAAGGAGTTTACTGCTAAGCTGTCGGTAGTGGGATGTTAAGAGAGCACTCTCCCACAGCAGTTTACATTGGACTCTATGGAGCTCTGTAGGCCGTGAATGGAAAACGATACATTTTGAATTCCACCTTTAAAAACAATTCCACCTTAAGAAACCCAGAATTGTATTGAAATGTCCACATCACAGGCCAAAAGAGTCTTAAAAGCAAAAAAAGATGGCCAATACATTTTAAATACCACCTTAATAAAAATTCCACCTTAAGAAACCCACAGTTGTATTGACACGTCCACCTTTAAAAATGACCACTTTAAATAAAGCTTAAAATGTCGAAAAGACAGGCAGTATATTGTGAATGAGGTATTCTTAAAAAATTCCACCTTAAGAAACCCTGGATAATTAAGACGTCCCCCTTAAAAATGACCTTTAAAGTGTTACAGGCTGCCTGTGTATTTCTGTGGCCCTCACAGCTCTCCCTGTCAGTCTGTGCCTCTGCCCCTCCCCCTCCCCCCTCTCTCTCTCTCACAGGCACGCTCACAGAATACAACTGACAGACTCATGATTCAATGAATTTCGACCGGTGGGGCACCCTCCAAAAAACCTCAAATATCTCCAAAACTTTTCCAGGTCCAAAAATGAACGAAGCATACCGTAGCGACAAGGAGAGTCTGGTGCTCGAGATGGTGTAAAAATTTTTGCACTTTGAGCGAGATTTGATGGTGTAATTACGAGTTAAAAACAGGCAAAGTTTTGAAATCTGCGTGCCGACCCGCTCTTAAAATACATTGAGCTCTATGGGAGGAAAACCCTCCCAAGTGTCAAACAAAAATTCATAACTCAAGAACGGTATTATCAAACGGTCTGAAACTTACAAGTTTGAGAAAGGGGACATTTCTCTACCATTTAAAATTTAAATGAAGTCTGTAGGTGAAAGTATAAGGAAGTTATGGTGAAATGTTCGGCAGAAAATTGAAAAAGAAAAAAAATAATTTCAATGGGTTCCTATGGGAGCGTACCCACCCTCCGAACAAATGCTTATAGCTCAGAAATGATATCCCAAATGGCTAAACTGCATATACCGTTGCGACAAGGAGAGTCTAAGGAAGAAGCTGGTATAAAAAATTAGCAGTTTGAGCAAGAATTGACCGTGTTATGACGAGTTAAAAACAGGAGAAAAATTTAGAAACCGCACTCTGAGCCGCTCCAAAAATACATTGAACTCTATGGGAGCCAAAACCCTCCCTAGTGCCGAACAAAAATTCATAACTCAAAAACCGTATTATCGATTACGTTCAAATTTACAGATGCTAGAAAGGACAAGTTTCTCTATCATTTAAAATTTAAATGAAGTTTTTAGGTGAAAGTATGAGAACGTTATGGTGAATTGTTCGGCTGAAAAGTGAAAAAACGGTTTTGGCCAGTGAACCCAGAGTGTCTATGATGTCACCCACTCTAAATGTCTTCCATACAAGTGAATGGAGGGATATTCAAGGAGGAATAGAAAGAGAGGGATGAGTGCGAGAGGTCCGAAAACGGAAGTGACGGGTCACGGTGCGCCCGGGTCCGACCGTCTGAAATCTCGTGTCCGTAGCTTGAAAATTGACCGAGTTAGAGCAGTTCGAAAATTAATTCCATAGAAATGACTGGGGAAAAACGGAGCGATAAACGAGTGTAGCGGACGAACGAGTGCGGGTATCGGAAAGCTGTATACAAGCCCACATCGTCGCTATAGGACGCACGATTTCCAGGTGGAACGGAGTCGATAGCTCGAAAGCTGCGGGACTAGTTAGGCGGACAAGGAAACGCGGAATAATAATAATAATAATAATAATAATAATATGACTTACGGATAACAATATATCGCGCCGCTGCTTACAGCAGCAGGCGCAACATAACTAGAGGTCTGCATTTCCAGGAGGAAACGCGAGATGTTGCTCCGCCTAAACCCCCGCCCCCCGATCCGCGTCTTTCCCGCTTAAAGCGAGGTCCTCGATACGGTAAACCCGCGTGGGTCACTAGGCGACGCTTATGGTGAAGGAGTTTACTGCTAAGCTGTCGGTAGTGGGATGTTAAGAGAGCACTCTCCCACAGCAGTTTACATTGGACTCTATGGAGCTCTGTAGGCCGTGAAAGGAAAACGAGGTCAAAGGTCATGAAGCGGGTGGGCTATCGGCCCATAAATTCACGTGGTGGGACCGTGGAGTCTCGGGTGTGCCCGTTTGAATTCTGGTGTCTCTAGCTCGAAAACTGACCGTGTGACAGCAGTTTTAAAGTTTGACAAAAGTTTATGGACATTTTTCCATTCATTCCTATGGGAGAAAAGATGAAACTTCAAATGCTTACTGTGCGAAAACTATGTAACTTTTCCAAAAGCTGTATACAAGCCCGCATCCCACAGGGCAGCTCTACGAGACAAACTTTGAACGGAGTCTATATCTCGAAAACTGTGGGCGGAGTTAACCGGACAAGAATGAACGATCCTCAGAATGAAGGGCAGCAAACGTAACACTAGAGGTCTGCATTTCCAGGAGGAAACGCGAGATGTTGCGCCGCCTAAACCCCCGTCCCCCGATCCGCGTCTTTCCCGCTTAAAGCGAGGTCCTCGATACGGTAAACCCGCGTGGGTCACTAGGCGACGCTTATGGTGAAGGAGTTTACTGCTAAGCTGTTGGTAGTGGGATGTTAAGAGAGCACTGTCCCACAGCAGTTTACATTGGACTCTATGGAGCTGTGTAGGCCGTGAATGGAAAACGGGGTCAAAGGTCATGAAGCGGGTGGGCTATCGGCCTATAATTTTACGTGGTGGGACCTTGGACCCTCGGGTCTGCCCGTTTGAGTTCTGGTGTCTCTAGCTCGAAAACTGAGCGTGTGACAGCAGTTTGAAAGTTTGACAAAAGTTTATGGACATTTTTCCATTCATTCCTATGGGAGTAAAGATGAAAGTTCAACGGCTTCCTGTGCAAAAACTATGCAACTTTTCCAAAAGCTGTATACAAGCCCGCATCCCACAGGGCAGCTCTACGAAACAAACTTTGAACGGAGTCGATATCTCGAAAACTGTGGGCGGAGTTAACCGGACAAGAATGAACGATCCTCAGAATGAAGGGCAGCAAACGTAACACTAGAGGTCTGCATTTCCAGGAGGAAACGCGAGATGTTGCGCCGCCTAAACCCCCGTCCCCCGATCCGCGTCTTAAAATGTTGAAAAGACAGGCTGTATATTGTGAATGAGGTATTCTTTAAAAATTCCACCTTAAGAAACCCTGGATATTTAAGACGTCCCCCTTAAAAATGACCTTTAAAGTGTTACAGACTGCCTGTGTATTTCTGTGGCCCTCACTCCTCTCCCGGTCAGTCTCTGCCTCTGCCCCTCCCCCTCCCCCCTCTGTCTCTCTCACACGCACGCTCACAGAACACAACTGACAGACTCAGGATTCAATGAATTTCGACCGGGGGGACCCTTCAAAAAATGACCCGTAGCTCGAAAACTTTTCCCAACCAAAATTGAACGAAGCATACCGTAGCGACAAGGAGAGTCTGGCGCTCGAGATGGTGTAAAAAATTTTTCAGTTTGAGCGAGAATTGATGGTGTAAAGATGAGTTAAAAAAGGGCAAATTTGAGAAAATTTGGCTTTCTGAAAATACATTGAACTCTATGGGAGCCGAAACGTCCTACTGCCAAACAAATCTTCATAACTCCAGAACCGTATCTTCAAATGATTTCAAATCTACATATTTTAGAAAGGGGAAGTTTCTCTACCATTTGAAAGTAAAATGAAGTCTGTAGGTGAAAGTATAAGGAAGTTATGGCAAAATGTTCGGCTAAAAGTTGAATATCGAAAAAGGACAGGCATATTCATTTCAATGTATTCCTATGGGAGCGTACCCACCCTCCGAACAAATGCTTATAGCTCAGAAATGATATCCCAAATGGCTAAACTGCATATACCGTTGCGACAAGGGGAGTCTAAGGAAGAAGCTGGTATAAAAAATTAGCAGTTTGAGCGAGAATTGACCGTGTTATGACGAGTTAAAAACAGGAGAAAAATTTAGAAACCGCACTCTGAGCCGCTCCAAAAATACATTGAACTCTATGGGAGCCAAAACCCTCCCTAGTGCCGAACAAAAATTCATAACTCAAAAACCGTATTTTCGATTATGTTCAAATTTACAGATGCTAGAAAGGACAAGTTTATCTACCATTTAAAATTTAAATGAAGTTTCTAGGTGAAAGTATGAGGACGTTATGGCGAATTGTTCGGCTGAAAAGTGAAAAAACGGTTTTGGCCAGTGAACCCAGAGTGTCTATGATGTCACCCACTCTAAATGTCTTCCATACAAGTGAATGGAGGGATATTCAAGGAGGAATAGAAAGAGAAGGATGAGTGCGAGAGGTCCAAAAACGGAAGTGACGGGTCACGGTGCGCCCGGGTCCGACCGTCTGAAATCTCGTGTCCGTAGCTTGAAAATTGACCGAGTTAGAGCAGTTCGAAAATTAATTCCATAGAAATGACTGGGGAAAAACGGAGCGATAAACGAGTGTAGCGGACGAACGAGTGCGGGTATCGGAAAGCTGTATACAAGCCCACATCGTCGCTATAGGACGCACGATTTCCAGGTGGAACGGAGTCGATAGCTCGAAAGCTGCGGGACTAGTTAGGCGGACAAGGAAACGCGGAATAATAAGAATAATAATAATAATAATAATATGACTTAAGAAGAACAGTATATTGCGCGCTGCTGAAGCAGCTTGCGCAACATAACTAGAGGTCTGCATTTCCAGGAGGAAACGCGAGATGTTGCGCCGCCTAAACCCCCGTCCCCCGATCCGCGTCTTTTCCGCTTAAAGCGAGGTCCTCGATACGGTAAACCCGCGTGGGTCACTAGGCGACGCTTATGGTGAAGGAGTTTACTGCTAAGCTGTCGGTAGTGGGATGTTAAGAGAGCTCTCTCCCACAGCAGTTTACATTGGACTCTATGGAGCTCTGTAGGCCGTGAATGGAAAACGGCGTCAAAGGTCATGAAGCGGGCGGGGTTTCGGCCTATAATTTCACGTGGTGGGACCTTGGACTCTCGGGTCTGCTCGTTTGAATTCTGGTGTCTCTAGCTCGAAAACTGAGCGTGTGACAGCAGTTTGAAAGTTTGACAAAAGTTTATGGACATATTTCCATTCATTCCTATGGGACGAAAGATGAAACTTCAAATGCTTACTGTGCTAAAACTATGTAACTTTTCCAAAAGCTGTATACAAGCCCGCATCCCACAGGGAAGCTCTACGAATGAAACTTTGAACGGAGTCGATATCTCGAAAACTGTAGGCGGAGTTAACCGGACAAGAACGAACGATCCTCAGAATGAAGGGCAGCAAACGTAACACCAGGAGGAAACGCGAGATGTTGCGCCGCCTAAACCCCCGCCCCCCGGTCCGCGTCTTTCCCGCTTAAAGCGAGGTGCTCGATACGGTAAACCCGCGTGGGTCACTAGGCGACGCTTATGGTGACGGAGTTTACTGCTAAGCTGTCGGTAGTGGGATGTTAAGAGAGCACTCTCCCACAGCAGTTTACATTGGACTCTATGGAGCTGTGTAGGCCGTGAATGGAAAACGGGGTCAAAGGTCATGAAGCGGGTGGGCTATCGGCCCATAATTTCACGTGGTGGGACCGTGGACTCTCGGGTCTGCCCGTTTGAATTCTGGTGTCTCTAGCTCGAAAACTGACCGTGTGACAGCAGTTTGAATGTTTGACAAAAGTTTATGGACATTTTTCCATTCATTCCTATGGGAGAAAAGATGAAACTTAAAATGGTTACTGTGCGAAAACTATGTAACATTTCCAAAAGCTGTATACAAGCCCGCATCCCACAGGGAAGCTCTACGAATGAAACTTTGAACGGAGTCGATATCTCGAAAACTGTGGGCGGAGTTAACCGGACAAGAATGAACGATCCTCAGAATGAAGGACAGCAAACAAAACACCAGGAGGAAACGCGAGATGTTGCGCCGCCTAAACCCCCGCCCCCCGATCCGCGTCTTTCCCGCTTAAAGCGAGGTCCTCGATACGGTAAACCCGCGTGGGTCACTAGGCGACGCTTATGGTGAAGGAGTTTACTGCTAAGCTGTCGGTAGTGGGATGTTAAGGGAGCACTCTCCCACAGCAGTTTACATTGGACTCTATGGAGCTCTGTAGGCCGTGAAAGGAAAACGGGGTCAAAGGTCATGAAGCGGGTGGGCTATCGGCCCATAAATTCACGTGGTGGGACCGTGGACTCTCGGGTGTGCCCGTTTGAATTCTGGTGTCTCTAGCTCGAAAACTGACCGTGTGACAGCACTTTGAAAGTTTGACAAAAGTTTATGGACATTTTTCCATTCATTCCTATGGGAGAAAAGTTGAAACTTCAAATGCTTACTGTGCGAAAACTATGTAACTTTTCCAAAAGCTGTATACAAGCCCGCATCCCACAAGGAAGCTCTACGAAACAAACTTTGAACGGGGTCGATATCTCGAAAACTGTGGGCGGAGTTAACCGGACAAGGAATGAAGATCCTCAGAATGAAGGGCAGCAAACGTAACACCAGGAGGAAACGCGAGATGTTGCGCCGCCTAAACCCCCGTCCCCCGATCCGCGTGTTTTCCGCTTAAAGCGAGGTCCTCGGTACGGAAACCCTCGTGGGTCACTAGGCCACGCTATGGTGAAGGAGTTGACTGCTAAGCTGTTGGTAGTGGGATGTTAAGAGAGCAGTCTCCCACAGCAGTTTACATTGGACTCTATGGAGCTCAGTAGGCCGTGAAAGGAAAACGGGGTCAAAGGTCATGAAGCAGGTGGGCTATCGGCCCATAAGTTTACGTGGTGGGACCGTGGACCCTCGGGTCTGCCCGTTTGAGTTCTGGTGTCTCTAGCTCGAAAACTGAGCGTGTGACAGCAGTTTGAAAGTTTGACAAAAGTTTATGGACATTTTTCCATTCATTCCTATGGGAGTAAAGATGAAACTTCAAATGTTTCCTGTGCGAAAACTATGCAACTTTTCCAAAAGCTGTATACAAGCCCGCATCCCACAGGGAAGCTCTACGAATGAAACTTTGAACGGAGTCGATATCTCGAAAACTGTGGGCGGAGTTAACCGGACAAAAATGAACGATCCTCAGAATGAAGGGCAGCAAACGTAACACCAGGAGGAAACGCGAGATGTTGCGCCGCCTAAACCCCTGCCCCCCGATCCGCGTCTTTCCCGCTTAAAGCGAGGTCCTCGATACGGTAAACCCGTGTGGGTCACTAGGCGACGCTTATGGTGAAGGAGTTTACTGCTAAGCTGTTGGTAGTGGGATGTTAATAGAGCACTGTCCCACAGCAGTTTACATTCGACTCTATGGAGCTCTGTAGGCCGTGAATGGAAAAGGGGTCAAAGGTCATGAAGCGGGTGGGCTATCGGCCCATAGTTTTACGTGGTGGGACCGTGGACCCTTGGGTCTGCCCGTTTGAGTTCTGGTGTCTCTAGCTCGAAAACTGACCGTGTGACAGCACTTTGAAAGTTTGACAAAAGTTTATGGACATTTTTCCATTCATTCCTATGGCAGTAAAGATGAAACTTCAAATGGTTACTGTGCTAAAACTATGTAACTTTTCCAAAAGCTGTATACAAGCCCGCATCCCACAAGGAAGCTCTACGAAACAAACTTTGAACGGGGTCGATATCTCGAAAACTGTGGGCGGAGTTAACCGGACAAGGAATGAAGATCCTCAGAATGAAGGGCAGCAAACGTAACACCAGGAGGAAACGCGAGATGTTGCGCCGCCTAAACCCCTGCCCCCCGATCCGCGTCTTTCCCGCTTAAAGCGAGGTCCTCGATACGGTAAACCCGCGTGGGTCACTAGGCGACGCTTATGGTGAAGGAGTTTACTGCTAAGCTGTCGGTAGTGGGATGTTAAGAGAGCACTCTCCCACAGCAGTTTACATTGGACTCTATGGAGCTCTGTAGGCCGTGAATGGAAAACGGGGTCAAAGGTCATGAAGCGGGCGGGGTATCGGCCTATAATTTCACGTGGTGGGACCTTGGACTCTCGGGTCTGCCCGTTTGAATTCTGGTGTCTCTAGCTCGAAAACTAAGCGTGTGACAGCAGTTTGAAAGTTTGACAAAAGTTTATGGACATATTTCCATTCATTCCTATGGGACAAAAGATGAAACTTCAAATGCTTACTGTGCTAAAACTATGCAACTTTTCCAAAAGCTGTATACAAGCCCGCATCCCACAGGGAAGCTCTACGAATGAAACTTTGAACGGAGTCGATATCTCGAAAACTGTGGGCGGAGTTAACCGGACAAGAACGAACGATCCTCAGAATGAAGGGCAGCAAACGTAACACTAGAGGTCTGCATTTCCAGGAGGAAACGCGAGATGTTGCGCCGCCTAAACCCCCGCCCCCCGATCCGCGTCTTTCCCGCTTAAAGCGAGGTCCTCGATACGGTAAACCCGCGTGGGTCACTAGGCGACGCTTATGGTGAAGGAGTTTACTGCTAAGCTGTCGGTAGTGGGATGTTAATAGAGCACTGTCCCGCAGCAGTTTACATTGGACTCTATGGAGCTGTGTAGGCCGTGAATGGAAAACGGGGTCAAAGGTCATGAAGCGGGTGGGCTATCGGCCTATAGTTTCACGTGGTGGGACCGTGGACCCTCGGGTCTGCCCGTTTGAATTCTGGTGTCTCTAGCTCGAAAACTGACCGTGTGACAGCAGTTTGAAAGTTTGACAAAAGTTTATGGACATTTTTCCATTCATTCCTATGGGAGTAAAGATGAAACTTTAAATGCTTACTGTGCGAAAACTATGCAACTTTTCCAAAAGCTGTATACAAGCCCGCATCCCATAGGGCAGCTCTACGAGACAAACTTTGAACGGAGTCGATATCTCGAAAACTGTGGGCGGAGTTAACCGGACAAGAATGAACGATCCTCAGAATGAAGGGCAGCAAACGTAACACTAGAGGTCTGCATTTCCAGGAGGAAACGCGAGATGTTGCGCCGCCTAAATCCCTGCCCCCCGATCCGCGTCTTTCCCGCTTAAAGCAAGGTCCTCGATACGGTAAACCCGCGTGGGTCACTAGGCGACGCTTATGGTGAAGGAGTTTACTGCTAAGCTGTTGGTAGTGGGATGTTAAGAGAGCACTCTCCCACAGCAGTTTACATTGGACTCTATGGAGCTCTGTAGGCCGTGAATGGAAAACGGGGTCAAAGGTCATGAAGCGGGTGGGCTATCGGCCCATAATTTCACGTGGTGGGACCGTGGACTCTCGGGTCTGCCCGTTTGAATTCTGGTGTCTCTAGCTCGAAAACTGAGCGTGTGACAGCAGTTTGAAAGTTTGACAAAAGTTTATGGACATTTTTCCATTCATTCCTATGGGAGTAAAGATGAAACTTCAAATGGTTACTGTGCGAAAACTATGCAACTTTTCCAAAAGCTGTATACAAGCCCGCATCCCACAGGGAAGCTCTACGAATGAAACTTTGAACGGAGTCGATATCTCGAAAACTGTGGGCGGAGTTAACCGGACAAGAATGAACGATCCTCAGAATGAAGGGCAGCAAACGTAACACTAGAGGTCTGCATTTCCAGGAGGAAACGCGAGATGTTGCGCCGCCTAAACCCCTGCCCCCCGATCCGCGTCTTTCCCGCTTAAAGCGAGGTCCTCGACACGGTAAACCCGCGTGGGTCACTAGGCGACGCTTATGGTGAAGGAGTTTACTGCTAAGCTGTTGGTAGTGGGATGTTAAGAGAGCACTGTCCCACAGCAGTTTACATTGGACTATGTGGAGCTGTGTAGGCCGTGAATGGAAAACGGGGTCAAAGGTCATGAAGCGGGTGGGCTATCGGCCCATAATTTCACGTGGTGGGACCTTGGACTCTCGGGTCTGCCCGTTTGAGTTCTGGTGTCTCTAGCTCGAAAACTGAGCGTGTGACAGCAGTTTGAATGTTTGACAAAAGTTTATGGACATTTTTCCATTCATTCCTATGGGAGAAAAGATGAAACTTCAAATGCTTACTGTGCGAAAACTATGCAAATTTTCCAAAAGCTGTATACAAGCCCGCATCCCACAGGGAAGCTCTACGAATGAAACTTTGAACGGAGTCGATATCTCGAAAACTGTGGGCGGAGTTAACCGGACAAGAATGAACGATCCTCAGAATGAAGGGCAGCAAACGTAACACTAGAGGTCTGCATTTCCAGGAGGAAACGCGAGATGTTGCGCCGCCTAAACCCCCGTCCCCCGATCCGCGTCTTTCCCGCTTAAAGGGAGGTCCTCGATACGGTAAACCCGCGTGGGTCACTAGGCGACGCTTATGGTGAAGGAGTTACCTGCTAAGCTGTTGGTAGTGGGATGTTAAGAGAGCACTCTCCCACAGCAGTTTACATTGGACTCTATGGAGCTCTGTAGGCCGTGAATGGAAAACGGGGTCAAAGGTCATGAAGCGGGTGGGCTATCGGCCCATAATTTCACGTGGCGGGACCGTGGACTCTCGGGTCTGCCCGTTTGAATTCTGGTGTGTCTAGCTCGAAAACTGACCGTGTGACAGCAGTTTGAAAGTTTGACAAAAGTTTATGGACATTTTTCCATTCATTCCTATGGGAGAAAACACGAAACTTCAAATGCTTACTGTGCGAAAACTATGCAACTTTTCCAAAAGCTGTATACAAGCCCGCATCCCACAGGGAAGCTCTACGAATGAAACTTTGAACGGAGTCGATATCTCGAAAACTGTGGGCGGAGTTAACCGGACAAGAATGAACGATCCTCAGAATGAAGGGCAGCAAACGTAACACGAGATGTTGCGCCGCCTAAACCCCCGCCCCCCGATCCGCGTCTTTCCCGCTTAAAGCGAGGTCCTCGATACGGTAAACCCGCGTGGGTCACTAGGCGACGCTTATGGTGAAGGAGTTTACTGCTAAGCTGTCGGTAGTGGGATGTTAAGGGAGCACTGTCCCACAGCAGTTTACATTGGACTCTATGGAGCTCTGTAGGCCGTGAAAGGAAAACGGGGTCAAAGGTCATGAAGCGGGTGGGCTATCGGCCCATAAATTCACGTGGTGGGACCGTGGACTCTCGGGTCTGCCCGTTTGAATTCTGGTGTCTCTAGCTCGAAAACTGACCGTGTGACAGCAGTTTTAAAGTTTGACAAAAGTTTATGGACATTTTTCCATTCATTCCTATGGGACAAAAGATGAAACTTCAAATGCTTACTGTGCGAAAACTATGTAACTTTTCCAAAAGCTGTATACAAGCCCGCATCCCACAGGGCAGCTCTACGAGACAAACTTTGAACGGAGTCTATATCTCGAAAACTGTGGGCGGAGTTAACCGGACAAGAATGAACGATCCTCAGAATGAAGGGCAGCAAACGTAACACTAGAGGTCTGCATTTCCAGGAGGAAACGCGAGATGTTGCGCCGCCTAAACCCCCGTTCCCCGATCCGCGTCTTTCCCGCTTAAAGGGAGGTCCTCGATACGGTAAACCCGCGTGGGTCACTAGGCGACGCTTATGCGAGAGGTCCGAAAACGGAAGTGACGGGTCACGGTGCGCCCGGGTCCGACCGTCTGAAATCTCGTGTCCGTAGCTTGAAAATTGACCGAGTTAGAGCAGTTCGAAAATTAATTCCATAGAAATGACTGGGGAAAAACGGAGCGATAAACGAGTGTAGCGGACGAACGAGTGCAGGTATCGGAAAGCTGTATACAAGCCCACATCGTCGCTATAGGACGCACGATTTCCAGGTGGAACGGAGTCGATAGCTCGAAAGCTGCGGGACTAGTTAGGCGGACAAGGAAACGCGGAATAATAAGAATAATAATAATAATAATAATATGACTTACGGATAACAATATATCGCGCCGCTGCTTACAGCAGCAGGCGCAACATAACTAGAGGTCTGCATTTCCAGGAGGAAACGCGAGATGTTGCTCCGCCTAAACCCCCGCCCCCCGATCCGCGTCTTTCCCGCTTAAAGCGAGGTCCTCGATACGGTAAACCCGCGTGGGTCACTAGGCGACGCTTATGGTGAAGGAGTTTACTGCTAAGCTGTCGGTAGTGGGATGTTAAGAGAGCACTCTCCCACAGCAGTTTACATTGGACTCTATGGAGCTCTGTAGGCCGTGAAAGGAAAACGAGGTCAAAGGTCATGAAGCGGGTGGGCTATCGGCCCATAAATTCACGTGGTGGGACCGTGGAGTCTCGGGTGTGCCCGTTTGAATTCTGGTGTCTCTAGCTCGAAAACTGACCGTGTGACAGCAGTTTTAAAGTTTGACAAAAGTTTATGGACATTTTTCCATTCATTCCTATGGGAGAAAAGATGAAACTTCAAATGCTTACTGTGCGAAAACTATGTAACTTTTCCAAAAGCTGTATACAAGCCCGCATCCCACAGGGCAGCTCTACGAGACAAACTTTGAACGGAGTCTATATCTCGAAAACTGTGGGCGGAGTTAACCGGACAAGAATGAACGATCCTCAGAATGAAGGGCAGCAAACGTAACACTAGAGGTCTGCATTTCCAGGAGGAAACGCGAGATGTTGCGCCGCCTAAACCCCCGTCCCCCGATCCGCGTCTTTCCCGCTTAAAGCGAGGTCCTCGATACGGTAAACCCGCGTGGGTCACTAGGCGACGCTTATGGTGAAGGAGTTTACTGCTAAGCTGTTGGTAGTGGGATGTTAAGAGAGCACTGTCCCACAGCAGTTTACATTGGACTCTATGGAGCTGTGTAGGCCGTGAATGGAAAACGGGGTCAAAGGTCATGAAGCGGGTGGGCTATCGGCCTATAATTTTACGTGGTGGGACCTTGGACCCTCGGGTCTGCCCGTTTGAGTTCTGGTGTCTCTAGCTCGAAAACTGAGCGTGTGACAGCAGTTTGAAAGTTTGACAAAAGTTTATGGACATTTTTCCATTCATTCCTATGGGAGTAAAGATGAAAGTTCAACGGCTTCCTGTGCAAAAACTATGCAACTTTTCCAAAAGCTGTATACAAGCCCGCATCCCACAGGGCAGCTCTACGAAACAAACTTTGAACGGAGTCGATATCTCGAAAACTGTGGGCGGAGTTAACCGGACAAGAACGAACGATCCTCAGAATGAAGGGCAGCAAACGTAACACCAGGAGGAAACGCGAGATGTTGCGCCGCCTAAACCCCCGTCCCCCGATCCGCGTCTTAAAATGTTGAAAAGACAGGCTGTATATTGTGAATGAGGTATTCTTTAAAAATTCCACCTTAAGAAACCCTGGATATTTAAGACGTCCCCCTTAAAAATGACCTTTAAAGTGTTACAGACTGCCTGTGTATTTCTGTGGCCCTCACTCCTCTCCCGGTCAGTCTCTGCCTCTGCCCCTCCCCCTCCCCCCTCTGTCTCTCTCACACGCACGCTCACAGAACACAACTGACAGACTCAGGATTCAATGAATTTCGACCGGGGGGACCCTTCAAAAAATGACCCGTAGCTCGAAAACTTTTCCCAACCAAAATTGAACGAAGCATACCGTAGCGACAAGGAGAGTCTGGCGCTCGAGATGGTGTAAAAAATTTTTCAGTTTGAGCGAGAATTGATGGTGTAAAGATGAGTTAAAAAAGGGCAAATTTGAGAAAATTTGGCTTTCTGAAAATACATTGAACTCTATGGGAGCCGAAACGTCCTACTGCCAAACAAATCTTCATAACTCCAGAACCGTATCTTCAAATGATTTCAAATCTACATATTTTAGAAAGGGGAAGTTTCTCTACCATTTGAAAGTAAAATGAAGTCTGTAGGTGAAAGTATAAGGAAGTTATGGCAAAATGTTCGGCTAAAAGTTGAATATCGAAAAAGGACAGGCATATTCATTTCAATGTATTCCTATGGGAGCGTACCCACCCTCCGAACAAATGCTTATAGCTCAGAAATGATATCCCAAATGGCTAAACTGCATATACCGTTGCGACAAGGGGAGTCTAAGGAAGAAGCTGGTATAAAAAATTAGCAGTTTGAGCGAGAATTGACCGTGTTATGACGAGTTAAAAACAGGAGAAAAATTTAGAAACCGCACTCTGAGCCGCTCCAAAAATACATTGAACTCTATGGGAGCCAAAACCCTCCCTAGTGCCGAACAAAAATTCATAACTCAAAAACCGTATTTTCGATTATGTTCAAATTTACAGATGCTAGAAAGGACAAGTTTATCTACCATTTAAAATTTAAATGAAGTTTCTAGGTGAAAGTATGAGGACGTTATGGCGAATTGTTCGGCTGAAAAGTGAAAAAACGGTTTTGGCCAGTGAACCCAGAGTGTCTATGATGTCACCCACTCTAAATGTCTTCCATACAAGTGAATGGAGGGATATTCAAGGAGGAATAGAAAGAGAAGGATGAGTGCGAGAGGTCCAAAAACGGAAGTGACGGGTCACGGTGCGCCCGGGTCCGACCGTCTGAAATCTCGTGTCCGTAGCTTGAAAATTGACCGAGTTAGAGCAGTTCGAAAATTAATTCCATAGAAATGACTGGGGAAAAACGGAGCGATAAACGAGTGTAGCGGACGAACGAGTGCGGGTATCGGAAAGCTGTATACAAGCCCACATCGTCGCTATAGGACGCACGATTTCCAGGTGGAACGGAGTCGATAGCTCGAAAGCTGCGGGACTAGTTAGGCGGACAAGGAAACGCGGAATAATAAGAATAATAATAATAATAATAATATGACTTAAGAAGAACAGTATATTGCGCGCTGCTGAAGCAGCTTGCGCAACATAACTAGAGGTCTGCATTTCCAGGAGGAAACGCGAGATGTTGCGCCGCCTAAACCCCCGTCCCCCGATCCGCGTCTTTTCCGCTTAAAGCGAGGTCCTCGATACGGTAAACCCGCGTGGGTCACTAGGCGACGCTTATGGTGAAGGAGTTTACTGCTAAGCTGTTGGTAGTGGGATGTTAAGAGAGCTCTCTCCCACAGCAGTTTACATTGGACTCTATGGAGCTCTGTAGGCCGTGAATGGAAAACGGCGTCAAAGGTCATGAAGCGGGCGGGGTTTCGGCCTATAATTTCACGTGGTGGGACCTTGGACTCTCGGGTCTGCTCGTTTGAATTCTGGTGTCTCTAGCTCGAAAACTGAGCGTGTGACAGCAGTTTGAAAGTTTGACAAAAGTTTATGGACATATTTCCATTCATTCCTATGGGACGAAAGATGAAACTTCAAATGCTTACTGTGCTAAAACTATGTAACTTTTCCAAAAGCTGTATACAAGCCCGCATCCCACAGGGAAGCTCTACGAATGAAACTTTGAACGGAGTCGATATCTCGAAAACTGTAGGCGGAGTTAACCGGACAAGAACGAACGATCCTCAGAATGAAGGGCAGCAAACGTAACACCAGGAGGAAACGCGAGATGTTGCGCCGCCTAAACCCCCGCCCCCCGGTCCGCGTCTTTCCCGCTTAAAGCGAGGTGCTCGATACGGTAAACCCGCGTGGGTCACTAGGCGACGCTTATGGTGACGGAGTTTACTGCTAAGCTGTCGGTAGTGGGATGTTAAGAGAGCACTCTCCCACAGCAGTTTACATTGGACTCTATGGAGCTGTGTAGGCCGTGAATGGAAAACGGGGTCAAAGGTCATGAAGCGGGTGGGCTATCGGCCCATAATTTCACGTGGTGGGACCGTGGACTCTCGGGTCTGCCCGTTTGAATTCTGGTGTCTCTAGCTCGAAAACTGACCGTGTGACAGCAGTTTGAATGTTTGACAAAAGTTTATGGACATTTTTCCATTCATTCCTATGGGAGAAAAGATGAAACTTAAAATGGTTACTGTGCGAAAACTATGTAACATTTCCAAAAGCTGTATACAAGCCCGCATCCCACAGGGAAGCTCTACGAATGAAACTTTGAACGGAGTCGATATCTCGAAAACTGTGGGCGGAGTTAACCGGACAAGAATGAACGATCCTCAGAATGAAGGACAGCAAACAAAACACCAGGAGGAAACGCGAGATGTTGCGCCGCCTAAACCCCCGCCCCCCGGTCCGCGTCTTTCCCGCTTAAAGCGAGGTCCTCGATACGGTAAACCCGCGTGGGTCACTAGGCGACGCTTATGGTGAAGGAGTTTACTGCTAAGCTGTCGGTAGTGGGATGTTAAGGGAGCACTCTCCCACAGCAGTTTACATTGGACTCTATGGAGCTCTGTAGGCCGTGAAAGGAAAACGGGGTCAAAGGTCATGAAGCGGGTGGGCTATCGGCCCATAAATTCACGTGGTGGGACCGTGGACTCTCGGGTCTGCCCGTTTGAATTCTGGTGTCTCTAGCTCGAAAACTGACCGTGTGACAGCAGTTTTAAAGTTTGACAAAAGTTTATGGACATTTTTCCATTCATTCCTATGGGAGAAAAGATGAAACTTCAAATGCTGTGCGAAAACTATGTAACTTTTCCAAAAGCTGTATACAAGCCCGCATCCCACAGGGCAGCTCTACGAGACAAACTTTGAACGGAGTCTATATCTCGAAAACTGTGGGCGGAGTTAACCGGACAAGAATGAACGATCCTCAGAATGAAGGGCAGCAAACGTAACACTAGAGGTCTGCATTTCCAGGAGGAAACGCGAGATGTTGCGCCGCCGAAACCCCCGTCCCCCGATCCGCGTCTTAAAATGTTGAAAAGACAGGCAGTATATTGTGAATGAGGTATTCTTAAAAAATTCCACCTTAAGAAACCCTGGATAATTAAGATGTCCCCCTTAAAAATGACCTTTAAAGTGTTACAGACTGCCTGTGTATTTCTGTGGCCCTCACAGCTCTCCCCGTCAGTCTCTGCCTCTGCCCCTCCCCCTCCCCCCTCTGTCTCTCACACGCACGCTCACAGAATACAACTGACAGACTCACGATTCAATGAATTTCGACCGGGGAGCACCCTCCAAAAAACCTCAAATATCTCCAAAACTTTTCCAGGTCCAAAAATGAACGAAGCATACCGTAGCGACAAGGAGAGTCTGGTGCTCGAGATGGTGTAAAAATTTTTGCACTTTGAGCGAGATTTGATGGTGTAATTACGAGTTAAAAACAGGCAAAGTTTTGAAAATCTGCGTGCCGACCCGCTCTTAAAATACATTGAGCTCTATGGGAGGAAAACCCTCCCAAGTGTCAAACAAAAATTCATAACTCAAGAACGGTATTCTCAAACGGTCTGAAACTTACAAGTTTGAGAAAGGGGACATTTCTCTACCATTTGAAATTTAAATGAAGTCTGTAGGTGAAAGTATAAGGAAGTTATGGTGAAATGTTCGGCAGAAAATTGAAAAAGAAAAAAAATAATTTCAATGGGTTCCTATGGGAGCGTACCCACCCTCCGAACAAATGCTTATAGCTCGGAAAGTTTTCCCCACATCACTTAACCGTATATACCGTTGCGACAAGGAGAGTCTGGGGATCGATATGGTATAAAAAATATGCAGATTAAGTGAGAATTGAATTTGAATTGAATTGAATTGAATGAATTTTTCCATTCATTCCTATGGGAGTAAAGATGAAACTTCAAATGTTTCCTGTGCGAAAACTATGCAACTTTTCCAAAAGCTGTATACAAGCCCGCATCCCACAGGGAAGCTCTACGAATGAAACTTTGAACGGAGTCGATATCTCGAAAACTGTGGGCGGAGTTAACCGGACAAAAATGAACGATCCTCAGAATGAAGGGCAGCAAACGTAACACCAGGAGGAAACGCGAGATGTTGCGCCGCCTAAACCCCTGCCCCCCGATCCGCGTCTTTCCCGCTTAAAGCGAGGTCCTCGATACGGTAAACCCGTGTGGGTCACTAGGCGACGCTTATGGTGAAGGAGTTTACTGCTAAGCTGTTGGTAGTGGGATGTTAATAGAGCACTGTCCCACAGCAGTTTACATTCGACTCTATGGAGCTCTGTAGGCCGTGAATGGAAAAGGGGTCAAAGGTCATGAAGCGGGTGGGCTATCGGCCCATAGTTTTACGTGGTGGGACCGTGGACCCTCGGGTCTGCCCGTTTGAGTTCTGGTGTCTCTAGCTCGAAAACTGACCGTGTGACAGCACTTTGAAAGTTTGACAAAAGTTTATGGACATTTTTCCATTCATTCCTATGGCAGTAAAGATGAAACTTCAAATGGTTACTGTGCTAAAACTATGTAACTTTTCCAAAAGCTGTATACAAGCCCGCATCCCACAAGGAAGCTCTACGAAACAAACTTTGAACGGAGTCGATATCTCGAAAACTGTGGGCGGAGTTAACCGGACAAGGAATGAAGATCCTCAGAATGAAGGGCAGCAAACGTAACACCAGGAGGAAACGCGAGATGTTGCGCCGCCTAAACCCCTGCCCCCCGATCCGCGTCTTTCCCGCTTAAAGCGAGGTCCTCGATACGGTAAACCCGCGTGGGTCACTAGGCGACGCTTATGGTGAAGGAGTTTACTGCTAAGCTGTCGGTAGTGGGATGTTAAGAGAGCACTCTCCCACAGCAGTTTACATTGGACTCTATGGAGCTCTGTAGGCCGTGAATGGAAAACGGGGTCAAAGGTCATGAAGCGGGCGGGGTATCGGCCTATAATTTCACGTGGTGGGACCTTGGACTCTCGGGTCTGCCCGTTTGAATTCTGGTGTCTCTAGCTCGAAAACTAAGCGTGTGACAGCAGTTTGAAAGTTTGACAAAAGTTTATGGACATATTTCCATTCATTCCTATGGGACAAAAGATGAAACTTCAAATGCTTACTGTGCTAAAACTATGCAACTTTTCCAAAAGCTGTATACAAGCCCGCATCCCACAGGGAAGCTCTACGAATGAAACTTTGAACGGAGTCGATATCTCGAAAACTGTGGGCGGAGTTAACCGGACAAGAACGAACGATCCTCAGAATGAAGGGCAGCAAACGTAACACTAGAGGTCTGCATTTCCAGGAGGAAACGCGAGATGTTGCGCCGCCTAAACCCCCGCCCCCCGATCCGCGTCTTTCCCGCTTAAAGCGAGGTCCTCGATACGGTAAACCCGCGTGGGTCACTAGGCGACGCTTATGGTGAAGGAGTTTACTGCTAAGCTGTCGGTAGTGGGATGTTAATAGAGCACTGTCCCGCAGCAGTTTACATTGGACTCTATGGAGCTGTGTAGGCCGTGAATGGAAAACGGGGTCAAAGGTCATGAAGCGGGTGGGCTATCGGCCTATAGTTTCACGTGGTGGGACCGTGGACCCTCGGGTCTGCCCGTTTGAATTCTGGTGTCTCTAGCTCGAAAACTGACCGTGTGACAGCAGTTTGAAAGTTTGACAAAAGTTTATGGACATTTTTCCATTCATTCCTATGGGAGTAAAGATGAAACTTCAAATGCTTACTGTGCAAAAACTATGCAACTTTTCCAAAAGCTGTATACAAGCCCGCATCCCACAGGGCAGCTCTACGAATGAAACTTTGAACGGAGTCGATATCTCGAAAACTGTGGGCGGAGTTAACCGGACAAGAATGAACGATCCTCAGAATGAAGGGCAGCAAACGTAACACTAGAGGTCTGCATTTCCAGGAGGAAACGCGAGATGTTGCGCCGCCTAAACCCCCGCCCCCCGATCCGCGTCTTTCCCGCTTAAAGCGAGGTCCTCGATACGGTAAACCCGCGTGGGTCACTAGGCGACGCTTATGGTGAAGGAGTTTACTGCTAAGCTGTCGGTAGTGGGATGTTAAGAGAGCACTCTCCCACAGCAGTTTACATTGGACTCTATGGAGCTCAGTAGGCCGTGAATGGAAAACGGGGTCAAAGGTCATGAAGCGGGTGGGCTATCGGCCTATAATTTCAGGTGGTGGGACCGTGGACCCTCGGGTCTGACCGTTTGAATTCTGGTGTCTGTAGCTCGAAAAATGACCGTGTGACAGCAATTTGAAAGTTTGACAAAAGTTTATGGACATATTTCCATTCATTCCTATGGGACAAAAGATGAAACTTCAAATGCTTACTGTGCTAAAACTATGCAACTTTTCCAAAAGCTGTATACAAGCCCGCATCCCACAGGGAAGGTCTACGAATGAAACTTTGAACGGAGTCGATATCTCGAAAACTGTGGGCGGAGTTAACCGGACAAGAACGAACGATCCTCAGAATGAAGGGCAGCAAACGTAACACTAGAGGTCTGCATTTCCAGGAGGAAACGCGAGATGTTGCGCCGCCTAAACCCCTGCCCCCCGATCCGCGTCTTTCCCGCTTAAAGCGAGGTCCTCGATACGGTAAACCCGCGTGGGTCACTAGGCGACGCTTATGGTGAAGGAGTTTACTGCTAAGCTGTCGGTAGTGGGATGTTAAGAGAGCACTCTCCCACAGCAGTTTACATTGGACTCTATGGAGCTCTGTAGGCCGTGAATGGAAAACGGGGTCAAAGGTCATGAAGCGGGCGGGGTATCGGCCTATAATTTCACGTGGTGGGACCTTGGACTCTCGGGTCTGCCCGTTTGAATTCTGGTGTCTCTAGCTCGAAAACTGAGCGTGTGACAGCAGTTTGAAAGTTTGACAAAAGTTTATGGACATATTTCCATTCATTCCTATGGGACAAAAGATGAAACTTCAAATGCTTACTGTGCTAAAACTATGCAACTTTTCCAAAAGCTGTATACAAGACCGCATCCCACAGGGAAGCTCTACGAATGAAACTTTGAACGGAGTCGATATCTCGAAAACTGTGGGCGGAGTTAACCGGACAAGAACGAACGATCCTCAGAATGAAGGGCAGCAAACGTAACACTAGAGGTCTGCATTTCCAGGAGGAAACGCGAGATGTTGCGCCGCCTAAACCCCTGCCCCCCGATCCGCGTCTTTCCCGCTTAAAGCGAGGTCCTCGATACGGTAAACCAGCGTGGGTCACTAGGCGACGCTTATGGTGAAGGAGTTTACTGCTAAGCTGTCGGTAGTGGGATGTTAAGAGAGCACTCTCCCACAGCAGTTTACATTGGACTCTATGGAGCTGTGTAGGCCGTGAATGGAAAACGGGGTCAAAGGTCATGAAGCGGGTGGGCTATCGACCCATAATTTCACGTGGTGGGACCGTGGACTCTCGGGTCTGCCCGTTTGAATTCTGGTGTCTCTAGCTCGAAAACTGACCGTGTGACAGCAGTTTAAAAGTTTGACAAAAGTTTATGGACACTTTTCCATTCATTCCTATGGGAGAAAAGTTGAAACTTCAAATGCTTACTGTGCTAAAACTATGTAACTTTTCCAAAAGCTGTATACAAGCCCGCATCCCACAGGGAAGCTCTACGAATGAAACTTTGAACGGAGTCGATATCTCGAAAACTGTGGGCGGAGTTAACCGGACAAGAATGAACGATCCTCAGAATGAAGGGCAGCAAACGTAACACTAGAGGTCTGCATTTCCAGGAGGAAACGCGAGATGTTGCGCCGCCTAAACCCCCGTCCCCCGATCCGCGTCTTTCCCGCTTAAAGCGAGGTCCTCGATACGGTAAACCCGCGTGGGTCACTAGGCGACGCTTATGGTGAAGGAGTTTACTGCTAAGCTGTCGGTAGTGGGATGTTAAGAGAGCACTCTCCCACAGCAGTTTACATTGGACTCTATGGCGCTCTGTAGGCCGTGAAAGGAAAACGGGGTCAAAGGTCATGAAGCGGGTGGGTTATCGGCCCATAATTTTACGTGGTGGGACCGTGGACCCTCGGGTCTGCCCGTTTGAGTTCTGGTGTCTTTAGCTCGAAAACTGACCGTGTGACAGCAGTTTGAATGTTTGACAAAAGTTTATGGACATTTTTCCATTCATTCCTATGTGAGAAAAGATGAAACTTCAAATGCTTCCTGTGCGAAAACTATGTAACTTTTCTAAAAGCTGTATACAAGCCCGCATCCCACAGGGCAGCTCTACGAAACAAACTTTGAACGGAGTCGATATCTCGAAAACTGTGGGCGGAGTTAACCGGACAAGAACGAACGATCCTCAGAATGAAGGGCAGCAAACGTAACACTAGAGGTCTGCATTTCCAGGAGGAAACGCGAGATGTTGCGCCGCCTAAACCCCCGTCCCCCGATCCGCGTCTTTCCCGCTTAAAGCGAGGCCCTCGATACGGTAAACCCGCGTGGGTCACTAGGCGACGCTTATGGTGAAGGAGTTTACTGCTAAGCTGTCGGTAGTGGCATGTTAAGAGAGCACTCTCCCACAGCAGTTTACATTGGACTCTATGGAGCTCTGTAGGCCGTGAAAGGGAAACGGGGTCAAAGGTCATGAAGCGGGTGGGCTATCGGCCCATAATTTTACGTGGAGGGACCGTGGACCCTCGGGTCTGCCCGTTTGAGTTCTGGTGTCTCTAGCTCGAAAACTGACCGTGTGACAGCAGTTTGAAAGTTTGACAAAAGTTTATGGACATTTTTCCATTCATTCCTATGGGAGAAAAGATGAAACTTCAAATGCTTACTGTGCGAAAACTATGCAACTTTTCCAAAAGCTGTATACAAGCCCGCATCCCACAGGGCAGCTCTACGAAACAAACTTTGAACGGAGTCGATATCTCGAAAACTGTGGGCGGAGTTAACCGGACAAGAACGAACGATCCTCAGAATGAAGGGCAGCAAACGTAACACTAGAGGTCTGCATTTCCAGGAGGAAACGCGAGATGTTGCGCCGCCTAAACCCCCGTCCCCCGATCCGCGTCTTTTCCGCTTAAAGCGAGGTCCTCGGTACGGAAACCCTCGTGGGTCACTAGGCCACGCTATGGTGAAGGAGTTGACTGCTAAGCTGTTGGTAGTGGGATGTTAAGCGAGCACTCTCCCACAGCAGTTTACATTGGACTCTATGGAGCTCAGTAGGCCGTGAAAGGAAAACGGGGTCAAAGGTCATGAAGCAGGTGGGCTATCGGCCCATAAGTTTACGTGGTGGGACCGTGGACCCTCGGGTCTGCCTGTTTGAGTTCTGGTGTCTCTAGCTCGAAAACTGAGCGTGTGACAGCAGTTTGAAAGTTTGACAAAAGTTTATGGACATTTTTCCATTCATTCCTATGGGAGTAAAGATGAAACTTTAAATGCTTACTGTGCGAAAACTATGCAACTTTTCCAAAAGCTGTATACAAGCCCGCATCCCACAGGGAAGCTCTACGAATGAAACTTTGAACGGAGTCGATATCTCGAAAACTGTGGGCGGAGTTAACCGGACAAGAATGAACGATCCTCAGAATGAAGGGCAGCAAACGTAACACTAGAGGTCTGCATTTCCAGGAGGAAACGCGAGATGTTGCGCCGCCTAAACCCCTGCCCCCCGATCCGCGTCTTTCCCGCTTAAAGCGAGGTCCTCGACACGGTAAACCCGCGTGGGTCACTAGGCGACGCTTATGGTGAAGGAGTTTACTGCTAAGCTGTTGGTAGTGGGATGTTAAGAGAGCACTGTCCCACAGCAGTTTACATTGGACTATGTGGAGCTGTGTAGGCCGTGAATGGAAAACGGGGTCAAAGGTCATGAAGCGGGTGGGCTATCGGCCCATAATTTCACGTGGTGGGACCTTGGACTCTCGGGTCTGCCCGTTTGAGTTCTGGTGTCTCTAGCTCGAAAACTGAGCGTGTGACAGCAGTTTGAATGTTTGACAAAAGTTTATGGACATTTTTCCATTCATTCCTATGGGAGAAAAGATGAAACTTCAAATGCTTACTGTGCGAAAACTATGCAAATTTTCCAAAAGCTGTATACAAGCCCGCATCCCACAGGGAAGCTCTACGAATGAAACTTTGAACGGAGTCGATATCTCGAAAACTGTGGGCGGAGTTAACCGGACAAGAATGAACGATCCTCAGAATGAAGGGCAGCAAACGTAACACTAGAGGTCTGCATTTCCAGGAGGAAACGCGAGATGTTGCGCCGCCTAAACCCCCGTCCCCCGATCCGCGTCTTTCCCGCTTAAAGGGAGGTCCTCGATACGGTAAACCCGCGTGGGTCACTAGGCGACGCTTATGGTGAAGGAGTTACCTGCTAAGCTGTTGGTAGTGGGATGTTAAGAGAGCACTCTCCCACAGCAGTTTACATTGGACTCTATGGAGCTCTGTAGGCCGTGAATGGAAAACGGGGTCAAAGGTCATGAAGCGGGTGGGCTATCGGCCCATAATTTCACGTGGCGGGACCGTGGACTCTCGGGTCTGCCCGTTTGAATTCTGGTGTGTCTAGCTCGAAAACTGACCGTGTGACAGCAGTTTGAAAGTTTGACAAAAGTTTATGGACATTTTTCCATTCATTCCTAAGGGAGAAAACACGAAACTTCAAATGCTTACTGTGCGAAAACTATGCAACTTTTCCAAAAGCTGTATACAAGCCCGCATCCCACAGGGAAGCTCTACGAATGAAACTTTGAACGGAGTCGATATCTCGAAAACTGTGGGCGGAGTTAACCGGACAAGAATGAACGATCCTCAGAATGAAGGGCAGCAAACGTAACACGAGATGTTGCGCCGCCTAAACCCCCGCCCCCCGATCCGCGTCTTTCCCGCTTAAAGCGAGGTCCTCGATACGGTAAACCCGCGTGGGTCACTAGGCGACGCTTATGGTGAAGGAGTTTACTGCTAAGCTGTCGGTAGTGGGATGTTAAGGGAGCACTGTCCCACAGCAGTTTACATTGGACTCTATGGAGCTCTGTAGGCCGTGAAAGGAAAACGGGGTCAAAGGTCATGAAGCGGGTGGGCTATCGGCCCATAAATTCACGTGGTGGGACCGTGGACTCTCGGGTCTGCCCGTTTGAATTCTGGTGTCTCTAGCTCGAAAACTGACCGTGTGACAGCAGTTTTAAAGTTTGACAAAAGTTTATGGACATTTTTCCATTCATTCCTATGGGACAAAAGATGAAACTTCAAATGCTTACTGTGCGAAAACTATGTAACTTTTCCAAAAGCTGTATACAAGCCCGCATCCCACAGGGCAGCTCTACGAGACAAACTTTGAACGGAGTCTATATCTCGAAAACTGTGGGCGGAGTTAACCGGACAAGAATGAACGATCCTCAGAATGAAGGGCAGCAAACGTAACACTAGAGGTCTGCATTTCCAGGAGGAAACGCGAGATGTTGCGCCGCCTAAACCCCCGTTCCCCGATCCGCGTCTTTCCCGCTTAAAGGGAGGTCCTCGATACGGTAAACCCGCGTGGGTCACTAGGCGACGCTTATGGTGAAGGAGTTACCTGCTAAGCTGTTGGTAGTGGGATGTTAAGAGAGCACTCTCCCACAGCAGTTTACATTGGACTCTATGGAGCTCTGTAGGCCGTGAATGGAAAACGGGGTCAAAGGTCATGAAGCGGGTGGGCTATCGGCCCATAATTTCACGTGGCGGGACCGTGGACTCTCGGGTCTGCCCGTTTGAATTCTGGTGTGTCTAGCTCGAAAACTGACCGTGTGACAGCAGTTTGAAAGTTTGACAAAAGTTTATGGACATTTTTCCATTCATTCCTATGGGAGAAAACACGAAACTTCAAATGCTTACTGTGCGAAAACTATGCAACTTTTCCAAAAGCTGTATACAAGCCCGCATCCCACAGGGAAGCTCTACGAATGAAACTTTGAACGGAGTCGATATCTCGAAAACTGTGGGCGGAGTTAACCGGACAAGAATGAACGATCCTCAGAATGAAGGGCAGCAAACGTAACACTAGAGGTCTGCATTTCCAGGAGGAAACGCGAGATGTTGCGCCGCCTAAACCCCCGTTCCCCGATCCGCGTCTTTCCCGCTTAAAGGGAGGTCCTCGATACGGTAAACCCGCGTGGGTCACTAGGCGACGCTTATGGTGAAGGAGTTTACTGCTAAGCTGTCGGTAGTGGGATGTTAAGGGAGCACTGTCCCACAGCAGTTTACATTGGACTCTATGGAGCTCTGTAGGCCGTGAAAGGAAAACGGGGTCAAAGGTCATCAAGCGGGTGGGCTATCGGCCCATAATTTCACGTGGCGGGACCGTGGACTCTCGGGTCTGCCCGTTTGAATTCTGGTGTGTCTAGCTCGAAAACTGACCGTGTGACAGCAGTTTGAAAGTTTGACAAAAGTTTATGGACATTTTTCCATTCATTCCTATGGGAGAAAACACGAAACTTCAAATGCTTACTGTGCGAAAACTATGCAACTTTTCCAAAAGCTGTATACAAGCCCGCATCCCACAGGGAAGCTCTACGAATGAAACTTTGAACGGAGTCGATATCTCGAAAACTGTGGGCGGAGTTAACCGGACAAGAATGAACGATCCTCAGAATGAAGGGCAGCAAACGTAACACGAGATGTTGCGCCGCCTAAACCCCCGCCCCCCGATCCGCGTCTTTCCCGCTTAAAGCGAGGTCCTCGATACGGTAAACCCGCGTGGGTCACTAGGCGACGCTTATGGTGAAGGAGTTTACTGCTAAGCTGTCGGTAGTGGGATGTTAAGGGAGCACTGTCCCACAGCAGTTTACATTGGACTCTATGGAGCTCTGTAGGCCGTGAAAGGAAAACGGGGTCAAAGGTCATCAAGCGGGTGGGCTATCGGCCCATAAATTCACGTGGTGGGACCGTGGACTCTCGGGTCTGCCCGTTTGAATTCTGGTGTCTCTAGCTCGAAAACTGACCGTGTGACAGCAGTTTTAAAGTTTGACAAAAGTTTATGGACATTTTTCCATTCATTCCTATGGGAGAAAAGATGAAACTTCAAATGCTTACTGTGCGAAAACTATGTAACTTTTCCAAAAGCTGTATACAAGCCCGCATCCCACAGGGCAGCTCTACGAGACAAACTTTGAACGGAGTCTATATCTCGAAAACTGTGGGCGGAGTTAACCGGACAAGAATGAACGATCCTCAGAATGAAGGGCAGCAAACGTAACACTAGAGGTCTGCATTTCCAGGAGGAAACGCGAGATGTTGCGCCGCCTAAACCCCGCACCCCGATCCGCGTCTTTCCCGCTTAAAGCGAGGTCCTCGATACGGTAAACCCGCGTGGGTCACTAGGCGACGCTTATGGTGAAGGAGTTTACTGCTAAGCTGTTGGTAGTGGGATGTTAAGAGAGCACTGTCCCACAGCAGTTCACATTGGACTCTATGGAGCTGTGTAGGCCGTGAATGGAAAACGGGGTCAAAGGTCATGAAGCGGGTGGGCTATCGGCCTATAATTTTACGTGGTGGGACCTTGGACCCTCGGGTCTGCCCGTTTGAGTTCTGGTGTCTCTAGCTCGAAAACTGAGCGTGTGACAGCAGTTTGAAAGTTTGACAAAAGTTTATGGACATTTTTCCATTCATTCCTATGGGAGTAAAGATGAAAGTTCAAAGGCTTCCTGTGCAAAAACTAT
Organism: Hoplias malabaricus; assembly: GCF_029633855.1. Lineage (NCBI taxonomy): Eukaryota > Metazoa > Chordata > Actinopteri > Characiformes > Erythrinidae > Hoplias > Hoplias malabaricus. Next base: position 11,396,301 of record NC_089818.1, read on the forward strand.
GCAACTTTTCCAAAAGCTGTATACAAGCCCGCATCCCACAGGGCAGCTCTACGAAACAAACTTTGAACGGAGTTGATATCTCGAAAACTGTGGGCGGAGTTAACCGGACAAGAATGAACGATCCTCAGAATGAAGGGCAGCAAACGTAACACCAGGAGGAAACGCGAGATGTTGCGCCGCCTAAACCCCTGCCCCCCGATCCGCGTCTTTCCCGCTTAAAGCGAGGTCCTCGACACGGTAAACCCGCGTGGGTCACTAGGCGACGCTTATGGTGAAGGAGTTTACTGCTAAGCTGTTGGTAGTGGGATGTTAAGAGAGCACTGTCCCACAGCAGTTTACATTGGACTATGTGGAGCTGTGTAGGCCGTGAATGGAAAACGGGGTCAAAGGTCATGAAGCGGGTGGGCTATCGGCCCATAATTTCACGTGGTGGGACCTTGGACTCTCGGGTCTGCCCGTTTGAATTCTGGTGTCTCTAGCTCGAAAACTGAGCGTGTGACAGCAGTTTGAAAGTTTGACAAAAGTTTATGGACATATTTCCATTCATTCCTATGGGACAAAAGATGAAACTTCAAATGCTTACTGTGCTAAAACTATGCAACTTTTCCAAAAGCTGTATACAAGCCCGCATCCCACAGGGAAGCTCTACGAATGAAACTTTGAACGGAGTCGATATCTCGAAAACTGTGGGCGGAGTTAACCGGACAAGAACGAACGATCCTCAGAATGAAGGGCAGCAAACGTAACACTAGAGGTCTGCATTTCCAGGAGGAAACGCGAGATGTTGCGCCGCCGAAACCCCTGCCCCCCGGTCCGCGTCTTTCCCGCTTAAAGCGAGGTCCTCGATACGGTAAACCCGCGTGGGTCACTAGGCGACGCTTATGGTGAAGGAGTTTACTGCTAAGCTGTTGGTAGTGGGATGTTAAGAGAGCACTGTCCCACAGCAGTTTACATTGGACTCTATGGAGCTGTGTAGGCCGTGAATGGAAAACGGGGTCAAAGGTCATGAAGCGGGTGGGCTATCGGCCTATAGTTTCACGTGGTGGGACCGTGGACTCTCGGGTCTGCCCGTTTGAGTTCTGGTGTCTCTAGCTCGAAAACTGACCGTGTGACAGCAGTTTGAAAGTTTGACAAAAGTTTATGGACATTTTTCCATTCATTCCTATGGGAGTAAAGATGAAACTTCAAATGCTTACTGTGCGAAAACTATGTAACTTTTCCAAAAGCTGTATACAAGCCCGCATCCCACAGGGCAGCTCTACGAATGAAACTTTGAACGGAGTCGATATCTCGAAAACTGTGGGCGGAGTTAACCGGACAAGAATGAACGATCCTCAGAATGAAGGGCAGCAAACATAACACTAGAGGTCTGCATTTCCAGGAGGAAACGCGAGATGTTGCGCCGCCTAAACCCCTGCCCCCCGATCCGCGTCTTTCCCGCTTAAAGCGAGGTCCTCGATACGGTAAACCCGCGTGGGTCACTAGGCGACGCTTATGGTGAAGGAGTTTACTGCTAAGCTGTCGGTAGTGGGATGTTAAGAGAGCACTCTCCCACAGCAGTTTACATTGGACTCTATGGAGCTCTGTAGGCCGTGAATGGAAAACGGGGTCAAAGGTCATGAAGCGGGCGGGGTGTCGGCCTATAATTTCACGTGGTGGGACCTTGGACTCTCGGGTCTGCCCGTTTGAATTCTGGTGTCTCTAGCTCGAAAACTGAGCGTGTGACAGCAGTTTGAAAGTTTGACAAAAGTTTATGGACATATTTCCATTCATTCCTATGGGACAAAAGATGAAATTTCAAATGCTTACTGTGCTAAAACTATGCAACTTTTCCAAAAGCTGTATACAAGCCCGCATCCCACAGGGAAGCTCTACGAATGAAACTTTGAACGGAGTCGATATCTCGAAAACTGTGGGCGGAGTTAACCGGACAAGAACGAACGATCCTCAGAATGAAGGGCAGCAAACGTAACACTAGAGGTCTGCATTTCCAGGAGGAAACGCGAGATGTTGCGCCGCCTAAACCCCTGCCCCCCGATCCGCGTCTTTCCCGCTTAAAGCGAGGTCCTCGACACGGTAAACCCGCGTGGGTCACTAGGCGACGCTTATGGTGAAGGAGTTTACTGCTAAGCTGTTGGTAGTGGGATGTTAAGAGAGCACTGTCCCACAGCAGTTTACATTGGACTATGTGGAGCTGTGTAGGCCGTGAATGGAAAACGGGGTCAAAGGTCATGAAGCGGGTGGGCTATCGGCCCATAATTTCACGTGGTGGGACCTTGGACTCTCGGGTCTGCCCGTTTGAGTTCTGGTGTCTCTAGCTCGAAAACTGAGCGTGTGACAGCAGTTTGAAAGTTTGACAAAAGTTTATGGACATTTTTCCATTCATTCCTATGGGAGTAAAGATGAAACTTCAAATGCTTACTGTGCGAAAACTATGCAACTTTTCCAAAAGCTGTATACAAGCCCGCATCCCACAGGGAAGCTCTACGAATGAAACTTTGAACGGAGTCGATATCTCGAAAACTGTGGGCGGAGTTAACCGGACAAGAACGAACGATCCTCAGAATGAAGGGCAGCAAACGTAACACTAGAGGTCTGCATTTCCAGGAGGAAACGCGAGATGTTGCGCCGCCTAAACCCCTGCCCCCCGATCCGCGTCTTTCCCGCTTAAAGCGAGGTCCTCGACACGGTAAACCCGCGTGGGTCACTAGGCGACGCTTATGGTGAAGGAGTTTACTGCTAAGCTGTTGGTAGTGGGATGTTAAGAGAGCACTGTCCCACAGCAGTTTACATTGGACTATGTGGAGCTGTGTAGGCCGTGAATGGAAAACGGGGTCAAAGGTCATGAAGCGGGTGGGCTATCGGCCCATAATTTCACGTGGTGGGACCTTGGACTCTCGGGTCTGCCCGTTTGAGTTCTGGTGTCTCTAGCTCGAAAACTGAGCGTGTGACAGCAGTTTGAAAGTTTGACAAAAGTTTATGGACATTTTTCCATTCATTCCTATGGGAGTAAAGATGAAACTTCAAATGCTTACTGTGCGAAAACTATGCAACTTTTCCAAAAGCTGTATACAAGCCCGCATCCCACAGGGAAGCTCTACGAATGAAACTTTGAACGGAGTCGATATCTCGAAAACTGTGGGCGGAGTTAACCGGACAAGAACGAACGATCCTCAGAATGAAGGGCAGCAAACGTAACACTAGAGGTCTGCATTTCCAGGAGGAAACGCGAGATGTTGCGCCGCCTAAACCCCTGCCCCCCGATCCGCGTCTTTCCCGCTTAAAGTGAGGTCCTCGACACGGTAAACCCGCGTGGGTCACTAGGCGACGCTTATGGTGAAGGAGTTTACTGCTAAGCTGTCGGTAGTGGGATGTTAAGAGAGCACTCTCCCACAGCAGTTTACATTGGACTCTATGGAGCTGTGTAGGCCGTGAAAGGAAAACGGGGTCAAAGGTCATGAAGCGGGCGGGCTATCGGCCCATAATTTCAGGTGGTGGGACCGTGGACCCTCGGGTCTACCCGTTTGAATTCTGGTGTCTGTAGCTCGAAAACTGACCGTGTGACAGCACTTTGAAAGTTTGACAAAAGTTTATGGACATTTTTCCATTCATTCCTATGGGAGTAAAGATGAAACTTCAAATGGTTACTGTGCGAAAACTATGCAACTTTTCCAAAAGCTGTATACAAGCCCGCATCCCACAGGGAAGCTCTACGAATGAAACTTTGAACGGAGTCGATATCTCGAAAACTGTGGGCGGAGTTAACCGGACAAGAACGAACGATCCTCAGAATGAAGGGCAGCAAACGTAACACTAGAGGTCTGCATTTCCAGGAGGAAACGCGAGATGTTGCGCCGCCTAAACCCCCGCCCCCCGATCCGCGTCTTTCCCGCTTAAAGCGAGGTCCTCGATACGGTAAACCCGCGTGGGTCACTAGGCGACGCTTATGGTGAAGGAGTTTACTGCTAAGCTGTCGGTAGTGGGATGTTAATAGAGCACTGTCCCACAGCAGTTTACATTGGACTCTATGGAGCTCTGTAGGCCGTGAATGGAAAACGGGGTCAAAGGTCATGAAGCGGGTGGGCTATCGGCCCATAATTTTACGTGGTGGGACCGTGGACCCTCGGGTCTGCCCGTTTGAGTTCTGGTGTCTCTAGCTCGAAAACTGACCGTGTGACAGCAGTTTGAAAGTTTGAGAAAAGTTTATGGACATTTTTCCATTCATTCCTATGGGAGAAAATATGAAACTTCAAATGCTTACTGTGCAAAAACTATGTAACTTTTCCAAAAGCTGTATACAAGCCCGCATCCCACAGGGAAGCTCTACGAATGAAACTTTGAACGGAGTCGATATCTCGAAAACTGTGGGCGGAGTTAACCGGACAAGAATGAACGATCCTCAGAATGAAGGGCAGCAAACGTAACACTAGAGGTCTGCATTTCCAGGAGGAAACGCGAGATGTTGCGCCGCCTAAACCCCCGTCCCCCGATCCGCGTCTTTCCCGCTTAAAGCGAGGTCCTCGATACGGTAAACCCGCGTGGGTCACTAGGCGACGCTTATGGTGAAGGAGTTTACTGCTAAGCTGTCGGTAGTGGGATGTTAAGAGAGCACTCTCCCACAGCAGTTTACATTGGACTCTATGGAGCTCTGTAGGCCGTGAAAGGAAAACGGGGTCAAAGGTCATGAAGCGGGTGGGCTATCGGCCCATAAATTCACGTGGTGGGACCGTGGACTCTCGGGTGTGCCCATTTGAATTCTGGTGTCTGTAGCTCGAAAACTGACCGTGTGACAGCAGTTTTAATATTTGACAAAAGTTTATGGACATTTTTCCATTCATTCCTATGGGAGTAAAGATGAAAGTTAAAATGCTTACTGTGCGAAAACTATGTAACTTTTCCAAAAGCTGTATACAAGCCCGCATCCCACAGGGCAGCTCTACGAAACAAACTTTGAACGGAGTCGATATCTCGAAAACTGTGGGCGGAGTTAACCGGACAAGAACGAACGATCCTCAGAATGAAGGGCAGCAAACGTAACACTAGAGGTCTGCATTTCCAGGAGGAAACGCGAGATGTTGCGCCGCCTAAACCCCCGCCCCCTGATCCGCGTCTTTCCCGCTTAAAGCGAGGTCCTCGATACGGTAAACCCGCGTGGGTCACTAGGCGACGCTTATGGTGAAGGAGTTTACTGCTAAGCTGTCGGTAGTGGGATGTTAAGAGAGCACTCTCCCACAGCAGTTTACATTGGACTCTATGGAGCTGTGTAGGCCGTGAATGGAAAACGGGGTCAAAGGTCATGAAGCGGGTGGGCTATCGGCCTATAGTTTCACGTGGTGGGACCTTGGACTCTCGGGTCTGCCCGTTTGAATTCTAGTGTCTCTAGCTCGAAAACTGAGCGTGTGACAGCAGTTTGAATGTTTGACAAAAGTTTATGGACATTTTCCCATTCATTCCTATGGGAGTAAAGATGAAACTTCAAATGCTTACTGTGCAAAAACTATGCAACTTTTCCAAAAGCTGTATACAAGCCCGCATCCCACAGGTAAGCTCTACGAAACAAACTTTGAACGGAGTCGATATCTCGAAAACTGTGGGCGGAGTTAACCGGACAAGGAATGAAGATCCTCAGAATGAAGGGCAGCAAACGTAACACTAGAGGTCTGCATTTCCAGGAGGAAACGCGAGATGTTGCGCCGCCTAAACCCCCGCCCCCCGATCCGCGTCTTTCCCGCTTAAAGCGAGGCCCTCGATACGGTAAACCCGCGTGGGTCACTAGGCGACGCTTATGGTGAAGGAGTTTACTGCTAAGCTGTCGGTAGTGGGATGTTAAGAGAGCACTCTCCCACAGCAGTTTACATTGGACGCTATGGAGCTCTGTAGGGTGTGAATAGAAAACGATACATTTTGAATTCCACCTTTAAAAACAATTCCACCTTAAGAAACCCAGAATTGTATTGAAATGTCCACATCACAGGCCAAAAGAGTCTTAAAAGCAAAAAAAGATGGCCAATACATTTTAAATACCACCTTAATAAAAATTCCACCTTAAGAAACACACAGTTGTATTGACACGTCCACCTTTAAAAATGACCACTTGAAATAAAGCTTAAAATGTCGAAAAGACAGCCAGTATATTGTGAATGAGGTATTCTTTAAAAATTCCACCTTAAGAAACCCTGGATAATTAAGACGTCCCCCTTAAAAATGACCTTTAAAGTGTTACAGACTGCCTGTGTATTTCTGTGGCCCTCACACCTCTCCCGGTCAGTGTCTGCCTCTGCCCCTCCCCCTCCCCCCTCTCTGTCTCTCACACGCACGCTCACAGAATACAACTGACAGACTCATGATTCAATGAATTTCGACCGGGGGGACCCTTCAAAAAATGACCCGTAGCTCGAAAACTTTTCCCAACCAAAATTGAACGAAGCATACCGTAGCGACAAGGAGAGTCTGGCGCTCGAGATGGTGTAAAAATTTTTTCAGTTTGAGCGAGAATTGATGGTGTAAAAATGAGTTAAAAAAGGGCAAATTTGAGAAAATTTGGCTTTCTGAAAATACATTGACTTCTATGGGAGCCGAAACGTCCTACTGCCAAACAAATCTTCATAACTCCAGAACCGTATCTTCAAATGATTTCAAATCTACATATTTTAGAAAGGAGAAGTTTCTCTACCATTTGAAAGTAAAATGAAGTCTGTAGGTGAAAGTATAAGGAAGTTATGGCAAAATGTTCGGCTAAAAGTTGAATATCGAAAAAGGACAGGCATATTCATTTCAATGTATTCCTATGGGAGCGTACCCACCCTCCGAACAAATGCTTATAGCTCAGAAATGTTATCCCAAATGGCTAAACTGCATATACCGTTGCGACAAGGAGAGTCTAAGGAAGAAGCTGGTATAAAAAATTAGCAGTTTGAGCGAGAATTGACCGTGTTATGACGAGTTAAAAACAGGAGAAAAATTTAGAAACCGCACTCTGAGCCGCTCCAAAAATACATTGAACTCTATGGGAGCCAAAACCCTCCCTAGTGCCGAACAAAAATTCATAACTCAAAAACCGTATTATCGATTACGTTCAAATTTACAGATGCTAGAAAGGACAAGTTTCTCTATCATTTAAAATTTAAATGAAGTTTTTAGGTGAAAGTATGAGAACGTTATGGTGAATTGTTCGGCTGAAAAGTGAAAAAACGGTTTTGGCCAGTGAACCCAGAGTGTCTATGATGTCACCCACTCTAAATGTCTTCCATACAAGTGAATGGAGGGATATTCAAGGAGGAATAGAAAGAGAGGGATGAGTGCGAGAGGTCCGAAAACGGAAGTGACGGGTCACGGTGCGCCCGGGTCCGACCGTCTGAAATCTCGTGTCCGTAGCTTGAAAATTGACCGAGTTAGAGCAGTTCGAAAATTAATTCCATAGAAATGACTGGGGAAAAACGGAGCGATAAACGAGTGTAGCGGACGAACGAGTGCGGGTATCGGAAAGCTGTATACAAGCCCACATCGTCGCTATAGGACGCACGATTTCCAGGTGGAACGGAGTCGATAGCTCGAAAGCTGCGGGACTAGTTAGGCGGACAAGGAAACGCGGAATAATAAGAATAATAATAATAATAATAATATGACTTACGGATAACAATATATCGCGCCGCTGCTTACAGCAGCAGGCGCAACATAACTAGGCGACGCTTATGGTGAAGGAGTTTACTGCTAAGCTGTTGGTAGTGGGATGTTAAGAGAGCACTGTCCCACAGCAGTTTACATTGGACTATGTGGAGCTGTGTAGGCCGTGAATGGAAAACGGGGTCAAAGGTCATGAAGCGGGTGGGCTATCGGCCCATAATTTCACGTGGTGGGACCTTGGACTCTCGGGTCTGCCCGTTTGAGTTCTGGTGTCTCTAGCTCGAAAACTGAGCGTGTGACAGCAGTTTGAAAGTTTGACAAAAGTTTATGGACATTTTTCCATTCATTCCTAAGGGAGAAAAGATGAAACTTCAAATGCTTACTGTGCGAAAACTATGCAAATTTTCCAAAAGCTGTATACAAGCCCGCATCCCACAGGGAAGCTCTACGAATGAAACTTTGAACGGAGTCGATATCTCGAAAACTGTGGGCGGAGTTAACCGGACAAGAACGAACGATCCTCAGAATGAAGGGCAGCAAACGTAACACTAGAGGTCTGCATTTCCAGGAGGAAACGCGAGATGTTGCGCCGCCTAAACCCCTGCCCCCCGATCCGCGTCTTTCCCGCTTAAAGCGAGGTCCTCGATACGGTAAACCCGCGTGGGTCACTAGGCGACGCTTATGGTGAAGGAGTTTACTGCTAAGCTGTCGGTAGTGGGATGTTAAGAGAGCACTCTCCCACAGCAGTTTACATTGGACTCTATGGAGCTCTGTAGGCCGTGAATGGAAAACGGGGTCAAAGGTCATGAAGCGGGCGGGGTATCGGCCTATAATTTCACGTGGTGGGACCTTGGACTCTCGGGTCTGCCCGTTTGAATTCTGGTGTCTCTAGCTCGAAAACTGAGCGTGTGACAGCAGTTTGAAAGTTTGACAAAAGTTTATGGACATATTTCCATTCATTCCTATGGGACAAAAGATGAAACTTCAAATGCTTACTTTGCTAAAACTATGCAACTTTTCCAAAAGCTGTATACAAGCCCGCATCCCACAGGGAAGCTCTACGAATGAAACTTTGAACGGAGTCGATATCTCGAAAACTGTGGGTGGAGTTAACCGGACAAGGAATGAAGATCCTCAGAATGAAGGGCAGCAAACGTAACACTAGAGGTCTGCATTTCCAGGAGGAAACGCGAGATGTTGCGCCGCCGAAACCCCCGTCCCCCGATCCGCGTCTTTCCCGCTTAAAGCGAGGTCCTCGATACGGTAAACCCGCGTGGGTCACTAGGCGACGCTTATGGTGAAGGAGTTTACTGCTAAGCTGTCGGTAGTGGGATGTTAAGAGAGCACTCTCCCACAGCAGTTTACATTGGACTCTATGGAGCTCTGTAGGCCGTGAATGGAAAACGATACATTTTGAATTCCACCTTTAAAAACAATTCCACCTTAAGAAACCCAGAATTGTATTGAAATGTCCACATCACAGGCCAAAAGAGTCTTAAAAGCAAAAAAAGATGGCCAATACATTTTAAATACCACCTTAATAAAAATTCCACCTTAAGAAACCCACAGTTGTATTGACACGTCCACCTTTAAAAATGACCACTTTAAATAAAGCTTAAAATGTCGAAAAGACAGCCAGTATATTGTGAATGAGGTATTCTTTAAAAATTCCACCTTAAGAAACCCTGGATAATTAAGACGTCCCCCTTAAAAATGACCTTTAAAGTGTTACAGACTGCCTGTGTATTTCTGTGGCCCTCACAGCTCTTCCCCTCAGTCTCTGCCTCTGCCCCTCCCCCTCCCCCCTCTGTCTCTCTCACACGCATGCTCACAGAATACAACTGACAGACTCATGATTCAATGAATTTCGACCGGGGAGCACCCTCCAAAAAATCACCCGTAGCTCGAAAACTTTTCCAGGTCCAAAAATGAACAAAGCATACCGTAGCGACAAGGAGAGTCTTGTGCTCGAGATGGTGTAAAAATTTTTGCACTTTGAGCGAGATTTGATGGTGTAATTACGAGTTAAAAACAGGCAAAGTTTTGAAAATCTGCGTGCCGACCCGCTCTTAAAATACATTGAGCTCTATGGGAGGAAAACCCTCCCAAGTGTCAAACAAAAATTCATAACTCAAGAACGGTATTCTCAAACGGTCTGAAACTTACAAGTTTGAGAAAGGGGAAATTTCTCTACCATTTAAAATGTAAATGAAGTCTGTAGGTGAAAGTATAAGGAAGTTATGGTGAAATGTTCGGCAGAAAATTGAAAAAGAAAAAAAATAATTTCAATGGGTTCCTATGGGAGCGTACCCACCCTCCGAACAAATGCTTATAGCTCGGAAAGTTTTCCTCACATCACTTAACCGTATATACCGTTGCGACAAGGAGAGTCTGGGGATCGATATGGTCTAAAAAATTTGCAGATTAAGTGAGAATTGAGCATGTTATGACGAGTTAAAAACAGGAGAAAATTTTAGAAACCGCACTCTGAGCTGCTCCAAAAATACATTGAACCCTATGGGAGCCGAAACCGTCCCTAGTGCCGAACAAAAATTCATAACTCAAAAACCGTATTTTCAATAATGTTCAAATTTAGAGGTCTCAGAAAGGACAAGTTTCTCTACCATTTAAAATTTAAATGAAGTTTCTAGGTGAAACTATGAGGAAGTTATGGCGATTTGTTCGGCTGAAAAGTGAAAAAACGGCTTTTTGCCACTGAAACTACAGTGGATGACATCACCCCCACTCTAAGAGCCTCCCATTGAAATGAATGGAGGGATTTTGAAGGAGGAAAAGAAAGGGAAGGATGAGTGCAAAAATTCCGAAAACGGAAGTGATGGGAGCCGGTACGCCCGGGTCCGACCGTCTGAAATCCCGTGTCCGTAGCTTGAAAAATGACCGAGTTAGAGCACTTTGAAAATTAATTCCATAGAAATGACTGGGGAAAAACAGAGCGAAAAACGAGTGTAGCGGACGAACGAGTGCGGGTATCGGAAAGCTGTATACAAGCCCACATCGTCGCTATAGGACGCACGATTTCCAGGTGGAACGGAGTCGATAGCTCAAAAGCTGCGGGACTAGTTAAGCGGACAAGGAAACGCGGAATAATAAAAATAATAATAAAAATAACTAGAGGTCTGCATTTCCAGGAGGAAACGCGAGATGTTGCGCCGCCTAAACCCCTGCCCCCCGATCCGCGTCTTTCCCGCTTAAAGCGAGGTCCTCGATACGGTAGACCCGCGTGGGTCACTAGGCGACGCTTATGGTGAAGGAGTTTACTGCTAAGCTGTCGGTAGTGGGATGTTAAGAGAGCACTCTCCCACACCAGTTTACATTGGACTCTATGGAGCTCTGTAGGCCGTGAATGGAAAACGGGGTCAAAGGTCATGAAGCGGGCGGGGTATCTGCCTATAATTTCACGTGGTGGGACCGTGGACTCTCGGGTCTGCCCGTTTGAGTTCTGGTGTCTCTAGCTCGAAAACTGACAGTGTGACGGCAGTTTGAAAGTTTGACAAAAGTTTATGGACATTTTTCCATTCATTCCTATGGGAGAAAACACGAAACTTCAAATGCTTACTGTGCGAAAACTATGCAACTTTTCCAAAAGCTGTATACAAGCCCGCATCCCACAGGGAAGCTCTACGAAACAAACTTTGAACGGAGTCGATATCTCGAAAACTGTGGGCGGAGTTAACCGGACAAGAACGAACGATCCTCAGAATTAAGGGCAGCAAACGTAACACTAGAGGTCTGCATTTCCAGGAGGAAACGCGAGATGTTGCGCCGCCTAAACCCCCGTCCCCCGATCCGCGTCTTTCCCGCTTAAAGCGAGGTCCTCGATACGGTAAACCCGCGTGGGTCACTAGGCGACGCTTATGGTGAAGGAGTTTACTGCTAAGCTGTCGGTAGTGGGATGTTAATAGAGCACTGTCCCACAGCAGTTTACATTGGACTCTATGGAGCTGTGTAGGCCGTGAATGGAAAACGGGGTCAAAGGTCATGAAGCGGGTGGCCTATCGGCCCATAATTTTACGTGGTGGGACCGTGGACTCTCGGGTCTGACCGTTTGAGTTCTGGTGTCTCTAGCTCGAAAACTGACCGTGTGACAGCAGTTTGAAAGTTTGACAAAAGTTTATGGACATTTTTCCATTCATTCCTATGGGAGATAAGATGAAACTTCAAATGCTTACTGTGCGAAAACTATGTAACTTTTCCAAAAGCTGTATACAAGCCCGCATCACACAGGGCAGCTCTACGAAACAAACTTTGAACGGAGTCGATATCTCGAAAACTGTGGGCGGAGTTAACCGGACAAGAATGAACGATCCTCAGAATGAAGGGCAGCAAACGTAACACTAGAGGTCTGCATTTCCAGGAGGAAACGCGAGATGTTGCGCCGCCTAAACCCCCGTCCCCCGATCCGCGTCTTTCCCGCTTAAAGCGAGGTCCTCGATACGGTAAACCCGCGTGGGTCACTAGGCGACGTTTATGGTGAAGGAGTTTACTGCTAAGCTGTCGGTAGTGGGATGTTAAGAGAGCACTCTCCCACAGCAGTTTACATTGGACTCTATGGAGCTCTGTAGGCCGTGAATGGAAAACGGGGTCAAAGGTCATGAAGCGGGCGGGGTATCGGCCTATAATTTCACGTGGTGGGACCTTGGACTCTCGGGTCTGCCCGTTTGAATTCTGGTGTCTCTAGCTCGAAAACTGAGCGTGTGACAGCAGTTTGAAAGTTTGACAAAAGTTTATGGACATATTTCCATTCATTCCTATGGGACGAAAGATGAAACTTCAAATGCTTACTGTGCTAAAACTATGCAACTTTTCCAAAAGCTGTATACAAGCCCGCATCCCACAGGGAAGCTCTACGAATGAAACTTTGAACGGAGTCGATATCTCGAAAACTGTGGGCGGAGTTAACCGGACAAGAACGAACGATCCTCAGAATGAAGGGCAGCAAACGTAACACCAGGAGGAAACGCGAGATGTTGCGCCGCCTAAACCCCCGTCCTCCGATCCGCGTCTTTCCCGCTTAAAGCGAGGTCCTCGGTACGGTAAACCCACGTGGGTCACTAGGCGACGCTTATGGTGAAGGAGTTTACTGCTAAGCTGTCGGTAGTGGGATGTTAAGAGAGCTCTCTCCCACAGCAGTTTACATTGGACTCTATGGAGCTCTGTAGGCCGTGAAAGGAAAACGGGGTTAAAGGTCATGAAGCGGGTGGGCTATCGGCCCATAAATTCACGTGGTGGGACCGGGGACTCTCGGGTGTGCCCGTTTGAATTCTGGTGTCTCTAGCTCGAAAACTGACTGTGTGACAGCAGTTTTAAAGTTTGACAAAAGTTTATGGACATTTTCCCATTCATTCCTATGGGAGAAAAGATGAAACTTCAAAGGCTTACTGTGCGAAAACTATGCAACTTTTCCAAAAGCTGTATACAAGCCCGCATCCCACAGGGAAGCTCTACGAAACAAACTTTGAACGGAGTCGATATCTCGAAAACTGTGGGCGGAGTTAACCGGACAAGAATGAACGATCCTCAGAATGAAGGGCAGCAAACGTAACACTAGAGGTCTGCATTTCCAGGAGGAAACGCGAGATGTTGCGCCGCCTAAACCCCCGCCCCCCGATCCGCGTCTTTACCGCTTAAAGCGAGGTCCTCGATACGGTAAACCCGCGTGGGTCACTAGGCGACGCTTATGGTGAAGGAGTTTACTGCTAAGCTGTTGGTAGTGGGATGTTAAGAGAGCACTGTCCCACAGCAGTTTACATTGGACTCTATGGAGCTGTGTAGGCCGTGAATGGAAAACGGGGTCAAAGGTCATGAAGCGGGCGGGGTATCGGCCTATAATTTCACGTGGCGGGACCGTGGACTCTCGGGTCTGCCCGTTTGAATTCTGGTGTCTGTAGCTCGAAAACTGAACGTGTGACAGCAGTTTGAAAGTTTGACAAAAGTTTATGGACATTTTTCCATTCATTCCTATGAGAGTAAAGATGAAACTTCAAATGCTTACTGTGCAAAAACTATGTAACTTTTCCAAAAGCTGTATACAAGCCCGCATCCCACAGGGAAGCTCTACGAATGAAACTTTGAACGGAGTCGATATCTCGAAAGCTGTGGGCGGAGTTAACCGGACAAGAACGAACGATACTCAGAATGAAGGGCAGCAAACGTAACACCAGGAGGAAACGCGAGATGTTGCGCCGCCTAAACCCCCGCCCCCCGATCCGCGTCTTTCCCGCTTAAAGCGAGGTCCTCGATACGGTAAACCCGCGTGGGTCACTAGGCGACGCTTATGCTGAAGGAGTTTACTGCTAAGCTGTTGGTAGTGGGATGTTAAGAGAGCACTCTCCCACAGCAGTTTACATTGGACTCTATGGAGCTCTGTAGGCCGTGAAAGGAAAACGGGGTCAAAGGTCATGAAGCGGGTGGGCTATCGGCCCATAACTTTACGTGGCGGGACCGTGGACCCTCGGGTCTGCCCGTTTGAGTTCTGGTGTCTGTAGCTCGAAAACTGACCGTGTGACAGCAGTTTGAAAGTTTGACAAAAGTTTATGGACATTTTTCCATTCATTCCTATGGGAGAAAAGATGAAACTTCAAAGGCTTACTTTGCAAAAACTATGCAACTTTTCCAAAAGCTGTATACAAGCCCGCATCCCACAGGGCAGCTCTACGAAACAAACTTTGAACGGAGTCGATAGCTCGAAAACTGTGGGCGGAGTTAACCGGACAAGAATGAACGATCCTCAGAATGAAGGGCAGCAAACGTAACACGAGATGTTGCGCCGCCTAAACCCCCGTCCCCCGATCCGCGTCTTTCCCGCTTAAAGCGAGGTCCTCGATACGGTAAACCCGCGTGGGTCACTAGGCGACGCTTATGGTGAAGGAGTTTACTGCTAAGCTGTCGGTAGTGGGATGTTAAGAGAGCACTGTCCCACAGCAGTTTACATTGGACTCTATGGAGCTCTGTAGGCCGTGAATGGAAAACGATACATTTTGAATTCCACCTTTAAAAACAATTCCACCTTAAGAAACCCAGAATTGTATTGAAATGTCCACATCACAGGCCAAAAGAGTCTTAAAAGCAAAAAAAGATGGCCAATACATTTTAAATACCACCTTAATAAAAATTCCACCTTAAGAAACCCACAGTTGTATTGACACGTCCACCTTTAAAAATGACCACTTTAAATAAAGCTTAAAATGTCGAAAAGACAGGCAGTATATTGTAAATGAGGTATTCTTAAAAAATTCCACCTTAAGAAACCCTGGATAATTAAGATGTCCCCCTTAAAAATGACCTTTAAAGTGTTACAGACTGCCTGTGTATTTCTGTGGCCCTCACAGCTCTCCCTGTCAGTCTGTGCCTCTGCCCCTCCCCCTCCCCCCTCTGTCTCTCTCACACGCATGCTCACAGAATACAACTGACAGACTCATGATTCAATGAATTTCGACCGGGGAGCACCCTCCAAAAAATCACCCGTAGCTCGAAAACTTTTCCCAACCAAAATTGAACGAAGCATACCGTAGCGACAAGGAGAGTCTTGTGCTCGAGATGGTGTAAAAATTTTTGCACTTTGAGCGAGATTTGATGGTGTAATTACGAGTTAAAAACAGGCAAAGTTTTGAAAATCTGCGTGCTGACCCGCTCTTAAAATACATTGAGCTCTATGGGAGGAAAACCCTCCCAAGTGTCAAACAAAAATTCATAACTCAAGAACGGTATTCTCAAACGGTCTGAAACTTACAAGTTTGAGAAAGGGGAAATTTCTCTACCATTTAAAATTTAAATGAAGTCTGTAGGTGAAAGTATTAGGAAGTTATGGTGAAATGTTCGGCAGAAAATTGAAAAAGAAAAAAAATAATTTCAATGGGTTCCTATGGGAGCGTACCCACCCTCCGAACAAATGCTTATAGCTCGGAAAGTTTTCCTCACATCACTTAACCGTATATACCGTTGCGACAAGGAGAGTCTGGGGATCGATATGGTATAAAAAATTTGCAGATTAAGTGAGAATTGAGCATGTTATGACGAGTTAAAAACAGGAGAAAATTTTAGAAACCGCACTCTGAGCTGCTCCAAAAATACATTGAACCCTATGGGAGCCGAAACCGTCCCTAGTGCCGAACAAAAATTCATAACTCAAAAACCGTATTTTCAATAATGTTCAAATTTAGAGGTCTCAGAAAGGACAAGTTTCTCTACCATTTAAAATTTAAATGAAGTTTCTAGGTGAAACTATGAGGAAGTTATGGCGATTTGTTCGGCTGAAAAGTGAAAAAACGGCTTTTTGCCACTGAAACTACAGTGGATGACATCACCCCCACTCTAAGAGCCTCCCATTGAAATGAATGGAGGGATTTTGAAGGAGGAAAAGAAAGGGAAGGATGAGTGCAAAAATTCCGAAAACGGAAGTGATGGGAGCCGGTACGCCCGGGTCCGACCGTCTGAAATCCCGTGTCCGTAGCTTGAAAAATGACCGAGTTAGAGCACTTTGAAAATTAATTCCATAGAAATGACTGGGGAAAAACAGAGCGAAAAACGAGTGTAGCGGACGAACGAGTGCGGGTATCGGAAAGCTGTATACAAGCCCACATCGTCGCTATAGGACGCACGATTTCCAGGTGGAACGGAGTCGATAGCTCGAAAGCTGCGGGACTAGTTAAGCGGACAAGGAAACGCGGAATAATAAAAATAATAATAAAAATAATAATAATATGACTTACGGATAACAATATATTGCGCCGCTGCTTAAAGCAGCAGGCGCAACATAATAATAATATGACTTACGGATAACAATATATCGCGCCGCTGCTTACAGCAGCAGGCGCAACATAACTAGTGGTCTGCATTTCCAGGAGGAAACGCGAGATGTTGCGCCGCCTAAACCCCTGCCCCCCGATCCGCGTCTTTCCCGCTTAAAGCGAGGTCCTCGATACGGTAAACCCGCGTGGGTCACTAGGCGACGCTTATGGTGAAGGAGTTTACTGCTAAGCTGTCGGTAGTGGGATGTTAAGGGAGCACTCTCCCACAGCAGTTTACATTGGACTCTATGGAGCTCTGTAGGCCGTGAAAGGAAAACGGGGTCAAAGGTCATGAAGCGGGTGGGCTATCGGCCCATAAATTCACGTGGTGGGACCGTGGACTCTCGGGTCTGCCCGTTTGAATTCTGGTGTCTCTAGCTCGAAAACTGACCGTGTGACAGCAGTTTTAAAGTTTGACAAAAGTTTATGGACATTTTTCCATTCATTCCTATGGGAGAAAAGATGAAACTTCAAATGCTTACTGTGCGAAAACTATGTAACTTTTCCAAAAGCTGTATACAAGCCCGCATCCCACAGGGCAGCTCTACGAGACAAACTTTGAACGGAGTCTATATCTCGAAAACTGTGGGCGGAGTTAACCGGACAAGAATGAACGATCCTCTGAATGAAGGGCAGCAAACGTAACACTAGAGGTCTGCATTTCCAGGAGGAAACGCGAGATGTTGCGCCGCCGAAACCCCCGTCCCCCGATCCGCGTCTTTCCCGCTTAAAGCGAGGTCCTCGATACGGTAAACCCGCGTGGGTCACTAGGCGACGCTTATGGTGAAGGAGTTTACTGCTAAGCTGTCGGTAGTGGGATGTTAAGAGAGCACTCTCCCACAGCAGTTTACATTGGACTCTATGGAGCTCTGTAGGCCGTGAATGGAAAACGGGGTCAAAGGTCATGAAGCGGGTGGGCTATCGGCCCATAATTTTACGTGGTGGGACCGTGGACCCTCGGGTCTGCCCGTTTGAGTTCTGGTGTCTCTAGCTCGAAAACTGAGCGTGTGACAGCAGTTTTAAAGTTTGACAAAAGTTTATGGACATTTTTCCATTCATTCCTATGGGAGTAAAGATGAAACTTCAAATGCTTACTGTGCAAAAACTATGTAACTTTTCCAAAAGCTGTATACAAGCCCGCATCCCACAGGGAAGCTCTACGAAACAAACTTTGAACGGAGTCGATATCTCGAAAACTGTGGGCGGAGTTAACCGGACAAGAATGAACGATCCTCAGAATGAAGGGCAGCAAACGTAACACTAGAGGTCTGCATTTCCAGGAGGAAACGCGAGATGTTGCGCCGCCTAAACCCCCGTCCCCCGATCCGCGTCTTTCCCGCTTAAAGCGAGGCCCTCGATACGGTAAACCCGCGTGGGTCACTAGGCGACGCTTATGGTGAAGGAGTTTACTGCTAAGCTGTCGGTAGTGGCATGTTAAGAGAGCACTCTCCCACAGCAGTTTACATTGGACTCTATGGAGCTGTGTAAGCCGTGAAAGGAAAACGGGGTTAAAGGTCATGAAGCGGGTGGGCTATCGGCCTATAGTTTCACGTGGTGGGACCGTGGACCCTCGGGTCTGCCCGTTTGAGTTCTGGTGTCTCTAGCTCGAAAACTGACCGTGTGACAGCAGTTTAAAAGTTTGACAAAAGTTTATGGACATTTTTCCATTCATTCCTATGGGAGTAAGGATGAAACTTCAAATGCTTACTGTGCGAAAACTATGCAACTTTTCCAAAAGCTGTATACAAGCCCGCATCCCACAGGGAAGCTCTACGAAACAAACTTTGAACGGAGTCGATATCTCGAAAACTGTGGGCGGAGTTAACCGGACAAGAACGAACGATCCTCAGAATGAAGGGCAGCAAACGTAACACTAGAGGTCTGCATTTCCAGGAGGAAACGCGAGATGTTGCGCCGCCAAAACCCCCGTCCCCCGATCCGCGTCTTTCCCGCTTAAAGCGAAGTCGTAGGTAGGGAAAACCCGCGTGGGTCACTAGGCGACGCTTATGGTGAAGGAGTTTACTGCTAAGCTGTTGGTAGTGGGATGTTAAGAGAGCACTCTCCCACAGCAGTTTACATTGGACTCTATGGAGCTCAGTAGGGCGTGAATAGAAAACGATAAATTTTGAATTCCACCTTTAAAAACAATTCCACCTTAAGAAACCCAGAATTGTATTGAAATGTCCACATCACAGGCCAAAAGAGTCTTAAAAGCAAAAAAGATGGCCAATACATTTTAAATACCACCTTAATAAAAATTCCACCTTAAGAAACCCACAGTTGTATTGACACGTCCACCTTTAAAAATGACCACTTGAAATAAAGCTTAAAATGTCGAAAAGACAGGCAGTATATTGTGAATGAGGTATTCTTAAAAAATTCCACCTTAAGAAACCCTGGATAATTAAGACGTCCCCCTTAAAAATGACCTTTAAAGTGTTACAGACTGCCTGTGTATTTCTGTGGCCCTCACAGCTCTCCCCGTCAGTCTCTGACTCTGCCCCTCCCCCTCCCCCCTCTGTCTCTCTCTCACACGCACGCTCACAGAATACAACTGACAGACTCATGATTCAATGAATTTCGACCGGGGAGCACCCTCCAAAAAATCACCCGTAGCTCGAAAACTTTTCCCAACCAAAATTGAACGAAGCATACCGTAGCGACAAGGAGAGTCTGGCGCTCGAGATGGTGTAAAAATTTTTTCAGTTTGAGCGAGAATTGATGGTGTAAAAATGAGTTAAAAAAGGGCAAATTTGAGAAAATTTGGCTTTCTGAAAATACATTGAACTCTATGGGAGCCGAAACGTCCTACTGCCAAACAAATCTTCATAACTCCAGAACCGTATCTTCAAATGATTTCAAATCTACATATTTTAGAAAGGAGAAGTTTCTCTACCATTTGAAAGTAAAATGAAGTCTGTAGGTGAAAGTATAAGGAAGTTATGGCAAAATGTTCGGCTAAAAGTTGAATATCGAAAAAGGACAGGCATATTCATTTCAATGTATTCCTATGGGAGCGTACCCACCCTCCGAACAAATGCTTATAGCTCAGAAATGATATCCCAAATGGCTAAACTGCATATACCGTTGCGACAAGGAGAGTCTAAGGAAGAAGCTGGTATAAAAAATTAGCAGTTTGAGCAAGAATTGACCGTGTTATGACGAGTTAAAAACAGGAGAAAAATTTAGAAACCGCACTCTGAGCCGCTCCAAAAATACATTGAACTCTATGGGAGCCAAAACCCTCCCTAGTGCCGAACAAAAATTCATAACTCAAAAACCGTATTATCGATTACGTTCAAATTTACAGATGCTAGAAAGGACAAGTTTCTCTATCATTTAAAATTTAAATGAAGTTTTTAGGTGAAAGTATGAGAACGTTATGGTGAATTGTTCGGCTGAAAAGTGAAAAAACGGTTTTGGCCAGTGAACCCAGAGTGTCTATGATGTCACCCACTCTAAATGTCTTCCATACAAGTGAATGGAGGGATATTCAAGGAGGAATAGAAAGAGAGGGATGAGTGCGAGAGGTCCGAAAACGGAAGTGACGGGTCACGGTGCGCCCGGGTCCGACCGTCTGAAATCTCGTGTCCGTAGCTTGAAAATTGACCGAGTTAGAGCAGTTCGAAAATTAATTCCATAGAAATGACTGGGGAAAAACGGAGCGATAAACGAGTGTAGCGGACGAACGAGTGCGGGTATCGGAAAGCTGTATACAAGCCCACATCGTCGCTATAGGACGCACGATTTCCAGGTGGAACGGAGTCGATAGCTCGAAAGCTGCGGGACTAGTTAGGCGGACAAGGAAACGCGGAATAATAAGAATAATAATAATAATAATAATATGACTTACGGATAACAATATATCGCGCCGCTGCTTACAGCAGCAGGCGCAACATAACTAGAGGTCTGCATTTCCAGGAGGAAACGCGAGATGTTGCTCCGCCTAAACCCCCGCCCCCCGATCCGCGTCTTTCCCGCTTAAAGCGAGGTCCTCGATACGGTAAACCCGCGTGGGTCACTAGGCGACGCTTATGGTGAAGGAGTTTACTGCTAAGCTGTCGGTAGTGGGATGTTAAGAGAGCACTCTCCCACAGCAGTTTACATTGGACTCTATGGAGCTCTGTAGGCCGTGAAAGGAAAACGAGGTCAAAGGTCATGAAGCGGGTGGGCTATCGGCCCATAAATTCACGTGGTGAGACCGTGGAGTCTCGGGTGTGCCCGTTTGAATTCTGGTGTCTCTAGCTCGAAAACTGACCGTGTGACAGCAGTTTTAAAGTTTGACAAAAGTTTATGGACATTTTTCCATTCATTCCTATGGGAGAAAAGATGAAACTTCAAATGCTTACTGTGCGAAAACTATGTAACTTTTCCAAAAGCTGTATACAAGCCCGCATCCCACAGGGCAGCTCTACGAGACAAACTTTGAACGGAGTCTATATCTCGAAAACTGTGGGCGGAGTTAACCGGACAAGAATGAACGATCCTCAGAATGAAGGGCAGCAAACGTAACACTAGAGGTCTGCATTTCCAGGAGGAAACGCGAGATGTTGCGCCGCCTAAACCCCCGTCCCCCGATCCGCGTCTTTCCCGCTTAAAGCGAGGTCCTCGATACGGTAAACCCGCGTGGGTCACTAGGCGACGCTTATGGTGAAGGAGTTTACTGCTAAGCTGTTGGTAGTGGGATGTTAAGAGAGCACTGTCCCACAGCAGTTTACATTGGACTCTATGGAGCTGTGTAGGCCGTGAATGGAAAACGGGGTCAAAGGTCATGAAGCGGGTGGGCTATCGGCCTATAATTTTACGTGGTGGGACCTTGGACCCTCGGGTCTGCCCGTTTGAGTTCTGGTGTCTCTAGCTCGAAAACTGAGCGTGTGACAGCAGTTTGAAAGTTTGACAAAAGTTTATGGACATTTTTCCATTCATTCCTATGGGAGTAAAGATGAAAGTTCAACGGCTTCCTGTGCAAAAACTATGCAACTTTTCCAAAAGCTGTATACAAGCCCGCATCCCACAGGGCAGCTCTACGAAACAAACTTTGAACGGAGTCGATATCTCGAAAACTGTGGGCGGAGTTAACCGGACAAGAATGAACGATCCTCAGAATGAAGGGCAGCAAACGTAACACTAGAGGTCTGCATTTCCAGGAGGAAACGCGAGATGTTGCGCCGCCTAAACCCCCGTCCCCCGATCCGCGTCTTAAAATGTTGAAAAGACAGGCTGTATATTGTGAATGAGGTATTCTTTAAAAATTCCACCTTAAGAAACCCTGGATATTTAAGACGTCCCCCTTAAAAATGACCTTTAAAGTGTTACAGACTGCCTGTGTATTTCTGTGGCCCTCACTC
Organism: Hoplias malabaricus; assembly: GCF_029633855.1. Taxonomy (NCBI): domain Eukaryota; kingdom Metazoa; phylum Chordata; class Actinopteri; order Characiformes; family Erythrinidae; genus Hoplias; species Hoplias malabaricus. Next base: position 11,418,079 of record NC_089818.1, read on the forward strand.
CTCTCCCGGTCAGTCTCTGCCTCTGCCCCTCCCCCTCCCCCCCTCTGTCTCTCTCACACGCACGCTCACAGAACACAACTGACAGACTCAGGATTCAATGAATTTCGACCGGGGGGACCCTTCAAAAAATGACCCGTAGCTCGAAAACTTTTCCCAACCAAAATTGAACGAAGCATACCGTAGCGACAAGGAGAGTCTGGCGCTCGAGATGGTGTAAAAAATTTTTCAGTTTGAGCGAGAATTGATGGTGTAAAGATGAGTTAAAAAAGGGCAAATTTGAGAAAATTTGGCTTTCTGAAAATACATTGAACTCTATGGGAGCCGAAACGTCCTACTGCCAAACAAATCTTCATAACTCCAGAACCGTATCTTCAAATGATTTCAAATCTACATATTTTAGAAAGGGGAAGTTTCTCTACCATTTGAAAGTAAAATGAAGTCTGTAGGTGAAAGTATAAGGAAGTTATGGCAAAATGTTCGGCTAAAAGTTGAATATCGAAAAAGGACAGGCATATTCATTTCAATGTATTCCTATGGGAGCGTACCCACCCTCCGAACAAATGCTTATAGCTCAGAAATGATATCCCAAATGGCTAAACTGCATATACCGTTGCGACAAGGGGAGTCTAAGGAAGAAGCTGGTATAAAAAATTAGCAGTTTGAGCGAGAATTGACCGTGTTATGACGAGTTAAAAACAGGAGAAAAATTTAGAAACCGCACTCTGAGCCGCTCCAAAAATACATTGAACTCTATGGGAGCCAAAACCCTCCCTAGTGCCGAACAAAAATTCATAACTCAAAAACCGTATTTTCGATTATGTTCAAATTTACAGATGCTAGAAAGGACAAGTTTATCTACCATTTAAAATTTAAATGAAGTTTCTAGGTGAAAGTATGAGGACGTTATGGCGAATTGTTCGGCTGAAAAGTGAAAAAACGGTTTTGGCCAGTGAACCCAGAGTGTCTATGATGTCACCCACTCTAAATGTCTTCCATACAAGTGAATGGAGGGATATTCAAGGAGGAATAGAAAGAGAAGGATGAGTGCGAGAGGTCCAAAAACGGAAGTGACGGGTCACGGTGCGCCCGGGTCCGACCGTCTGAAATCTCGTGTCCGTAGCTTGAAAATTGACCGAGTTAGAGCAGTTCGAAAATTAATTCCATAGAAATGACTGGGGAAAAACGGAGCGATAAACGAGTGTAGCGGACGAACGAGTGCGGGTATCGGAAAGCTGTATACAAGCCCACATCGTCGCTATAGGACGCACGATTTCCAGGTGGAACGGAGTCGATAGCTCGAAAGCTGCGGGACTAGTTAGGCGGACAAGGAAACGCGGAATAATAAGAATAATAATAATAATAATAATATGACTTAAGAAGAACAGTATATTGCGCGCTGCTGAAGCAGCTTGCGCAACATAACTAGAGGTCTGCATTTCCAGGAGGAAACGCGAGATGTTGCGCCGCCTAAACCCCCGTCCCCCGATCCGCGTCTTTTCCGCTTAAAGCGAGGTCCTCGATACGGTAAACCCGCGTGGGTCACTAGGCGACGCTTATGGTGAAGGAGTTTACTGCTAAGCTGTCGGTAGTGGGATGTTAAGAGAGCTCTCTCCCACAGCAGTTTACATTGGACTCTATGGAGCTCTGTAGGCCGTGAATGGAAAACGGCGTCAAAGGTCATGAAGCGGGCGGGGTTTCGGCCTATAATTTCACGTGGTGGGACCTTGGACTCTCGGGTCTGCTCGTTTGAATTCTGGTGTCTCTAGCTCGAAAACTGAGCGTGTGACAGCAGTTTGAAAGTTTGACAAAAGTTTATGGACATATTTCCATTCATTCCTATGGGACGAAAGATGAAACTTCAAATGCTTACTGTGCTAAAACTATGTAACTTTTCCAAAAGCTGTATACAAGCCCGCATCCCACAGGGAAGCTCTACGAATGAAACTTTGAACGGAGTCGATATCTCGAAAACTGTAGGCGGAGTTAACCGGACAAGAACGAACGATCCTCAGAATGAAGGGCAGCAAACGTAACACCAGGAGGAAACGCGAGATGTTGCGCCGCCTAAACCCCCGCCCCCCGGTCCGCGTCTTTCCCGCTTAAAGCGAGGTGCTCGATACGGTAAACCCGCGTGGGTCACTAGGCGACGCTTATGGTGACGGAGTTTACTGCTAAGCTGTCGGTAGTGGGATGTTAAGAGAGCACTCTCCCACAGCAGTTTACATTGGACTCTATGGAGCTGTGTAGGCCGTGAATGGAAAACGGGGTCAAAGGTCATGAAGCGGGTGGGCTATCGGCCCATAATTTCACGTGGTGGGACCGTGGACTCTCGGGTCTGCCCGTTTGAATTCTGGTGTCTCTAGCTCGAAAACTGACCGTGTGACAGCAGTTTGAATGTTTGACAAAAGTTTATGGACATTTTTCCATTCATTCCTATGGGAGAAAAGATGAAACTTAAAATGGTTACTGTGCGAAAACTATGTAACATTTCCAAAAGCTGTATACAAGCCCGCATCCCACAGGGAAGCTCTACGAATGAAACTTTGAACGGAGTCGATATCTCGAAAACTGTGGGCGGAGTTAACCGGACAAGAATGAACGATCCTCAGAATGAAGGACAGCAAACAAAACACCAGGAGGAAACGCGAGATGTTGCGCCGCCTAAACCCCCGCCCCCCGATCCGCGTCTTTCCCGCTTAAAGCGAGGTCCTCGATACGGTAAACCCGCGTGGGTCACTAGGCGACGCTTATGGTGAAGGAGTTTACTGCTAAGCTGTCGGTAGTGGGATGTTAAGGGAGCACTCTCCCACAGCAGTTTACATTGGACTCTATGGAGCTCTGTAGGCCGTGAAAGGAAAACGGGGTCAAAGGTCATGAAGCGGGTGGGCTATCGGCCCATAAATTCACGTGGTGGGACCGTGGACTCTCGGGTCTGCCCGTTTGAATTCTGGTGTCTCTAGCTCGAAAACTGACCGTGTGACAGCAGTTTTAAAGTTTGACAAAAGTTTATGGACATTTTTCCATTCATTCCTATGGGAGAAAAGATGAAACTTCAAATGCTTACTGTGCGAAAACTATGTAACTTTTCCAAAAGCTGTATACAAGCCCGCATCCCACAGGGCAGCTCTACGAGACAAACTTTGAACGGAGTCTATATCTCGAAAACTGTGGGCGGAGTTAACCGGACAAGAATGAACGATCCTCAGAATGAAGGGCAGCAAACGTAACACTAGAGGTCTGCATTTCCAGGAGGAAACGCGAGATGTTGCGCCGCCGAAACCCCCGTCCCCCGATCCGCGTCTTAAAATGTTGAAAAGACAGGCAGTATATTGTGAATGAGGTATTCTTAAAAAATTCCACCTTAAGAAACCCTGGATAATTAAGATGTCCCCCTTAAAAATGACCTTTAAAGTGTTACAGACTGCCTGTGTATTTCTGTGGCCCTCACAGCTCTCCCTGTCAGTCTGTGCCTCTGCCCCTCCCCCTCCCCCCTCTCTCTCTCTCACAGGCACGCTCACAGAATACAACTGACAGACTCATGATTCAATGAATTTCGACCGGTGGGGCACCCTCCAAAAAACCTCAAATATCTCCAAAACTTTTCCAGGTCCAAAAATGAACGAAGCATACCGTAGCGACAAGGAGAGTCTGGTGCTCGAGATGGTGTAAAAATTTTTGCACTTTGAGCGAGATTTGATGGTGTAATTACGAGTTAAAAACAGGCAAAGTTTTGAAAATCTGCGTGCCGACCCGCTCTTAAAATACATTGAGCTCTATGGGAGGAAAACCCTCCCAAGTGTGGAACAAAAATTCATAACTCAAGAACGGTATTCTCAAACGGTCTGAAACTTACAAGTTTGAGAAAGGGGACATTTCTCTACCATTTGAAATTTAAATGAAGTCTGTAGGTGAAAGTATAAGGAAGTTATGGTGAAATGTTCGGCAGAAAATTGAAAAAGAAAAAAAATAATTTCAATGGGTTCCTATGGGAGCGTACCCACCCTCCGAACAAATGCTTATAGCTCGGAAAGTTTTCCCCACATCACTTAACCGTATATACCGTTGCGACAAGGAGAGTCTGGGGATCGATATGGTATAAAAAATTTGCAGATTAAGTGAGAATTGAGCATGTTATGACGAGTTAAAAACAGGAGAAATTTTTATAAACCGCACTCTGAGCTGCTCCAAAAATACATTGAACCCTATGGGAGCCGAAACCGTCCCTAGTGCCGAACAAAAATTCATAACTCAAAAACCGTATTTTCAATAATGTTCAAATTTAGAGGTGTTAGAAAGGACAAGTTTCTCTACCATTTAAAATTTAAATGAAGTTTCTAGGTGAAACTATAAGGAAGTTATGGCGATTTGTTCGGCTGAAAAGTGAAAAAACGGCTTTTTGCCACTGAAACTACAGTGGATGACATCACCCCCACTCTAAGAGCCTCCCATTGAAATGAATGGAGGGATTTTGAAGGAGGAAAAGAAAGGGAAGGATGAGTGCAAAAATTCCGAAAACGGAAGTGATGGGAGCCGGTACGCCCGGGTCCGACCGTCTGAAATCCCGTGTCCGTAGCTTGAAAAATGACCGAGTTAGAGCACTTTGAAAATTAATTCCATAGAAATGACTGGGGAAAAACGGAGCGATAAACGAGTGTAGCGGACGAACGAGTGCGGGTATCGGAAAGCTGTATACAAGCCCACATCGTCGCTATAGGACGCACGATTTCCAGGTGGAACGGAGTCGATAGCTCGAAAGCTGCGGGACTAGTTAGGCGGACAAGGAAACGCGGAATAATAAAAATAATAATAATAAAAATAATAATAATATGACTTACGGATAACAATATATTGCGCGCTGCTGAAGCAGCTTGCGCAACATAACTAGAGGTCTGCATTTCCAGGAGGAAACGCGAGATGTTGCGCCGCCTAAACCCCCGTCCCCCGATCCGCGTCTTAAAATGTTGAAAAGACAGCCAGTATATTGTGAATGAGGTCTTTTTTAAAAAATTCCACCTTAAGAAACCCTGGATAATTAAGACGTCCCCCTTAAAAATGACCTTTAAAGTGTTACAGACTGCCTGTGTATTTCTGTGGCCCTCACACCTCTTCCCCTCATTCTCTG